>NC_058134.1:15912587-15950792 GCF_016433145.1 Gracilinanus agilis | reverse complement strand
CTTCTTTCTTTCTTCCTTCCTTCTTCCTTCCTTCCTTCCTTCCTTCCTTCCTTCCTTCTTCCTTCCTTCTTCCTTCCCTCTTTCCCTCCTTCCCTCTTTCTTTTTTCTTTCTTCCTTCTTCCTTCCTTCTTTCTTCCTTCCTTCTTTCCTTCCTTCCTTTCCCCCTCTTTCTCTCTCTTTCTTTTTCTTTTAAAACTTTATCTTTTCTCTTAGAATTAAACTATTTAGGGAAGAAAAGCAGCAAAAGCTGGGCAATAAGAGTTTGCCTAGGGTCACACAGCTAGAAAGAGTCTGAGGTTAAATTTGAACCCAGAACCTTCCATCTCCAGGCTTGGCTTCTCTATCCACATGTGTGCCACCTAGCTACACCTGTTTTAACAGTTTCAAATAGACTTTATTTGAATAACATTCTTGCATACTTCCAAATACATGGTGATACAACCAAGGATCATTTTATAAATTTCTAATGGGTTAATGCCTTTGTTGCTGGCAAAAATGCCTTCCTAGACCCAAAAATAATTTTTAAAAGGGAAAGAAAAGCTTCTCTCTTAGACAGAAATATCAGCACCTGTTGCCTGTAGGACTAACTGCCTCTTAAAAAGTAAAAGGGAACTTAGGCTCCTATCACACTGGACCTTATAGAGATATTAGAAAACATGTAAAGCTCCCCTGACAGATTAAGAATCTAGGGGTGAACCAGAAATAACCCCTCACCTTTCAGGTGAGAAATAAAACTATTGTGTGTGAAAACCTCAATAAGTGCCTCTGTTTCCTCGCCTGTAAAATGAGAATAATAATAGCACCTTCCTCCCTGTGTGGTTTTAAAGATCAGATAAGGTGATATTTGTAAAGCACTTAGCAACATGCCTGGCATATATTGTTATACCAACGTCATTATTGCTATTGCCACTAGCATTGTTCCTATCCCCACAATGCCATCCGATTGGGTCTGGACAAAATTGTAAATGTCCCTTTCTCTACAGAGTAAACCAGAAATTTATTCATGGGTCCCTGTATCATTAGCAACCCCCTTGGGAATACAGGCAAGTTTCTTCTGGGTCCTTCTACCAAAAGGCCCCCAGAATTTCCTCCAATGGATCCCTCGCCCTTTAAGGGCAATTTAAATAGTGTTTCCTCATTAGGATAAGCAGGCTAACTTGGAAAAAAAAAAAAGGTGAACACTATCCACATCCAGAGAAAGAACTGTGGAAGCAGAAACACAGAAGAAAAACAGCTGCTTGATCCCATGGGTTGATGGGGATATGATTGGGGATGTAGATTCTTTTTTTTTTTTTTAACCCCTTACCTTCTGTCTAGGAGTCAATACTGTGTATTGGCTCCAAGGCAATAGAGTGGTAAGGGTAGGCAATGGGGGTTAAGTGACTTGTCCAGGGTCACAGAGCTGGGAAGTGTCTGAGGTCAGATTAGAACCCAGGACCTCCCATCTCTAGGCCTAGTTCTCAATCCACTGAGCCACCTAGCTGCCCCATTGGGGATGTAGATTCTAAGCAATCACTCTATTGCAAATATTAGTAATATGGAAATAGGTCTTGATCAATAACACATGTAAAACCCAGTGGAATTGCTCATTGGCTACGGGAGGGGGTGGGAGGAGGGGGGGGAAAGAACATGAATCATGGAACCATAGAAAATTTTTCTTAATAAAATAAAAATAAATTTTAAAAAAAGTGCCCAGAGAAGGTCTCAAAACTATCTAGTTCCCAAAAGGGGATTAAGTACTTAGGACTGTTTGCTCAGGGATTTCAGACCAGCAAAGTAAGCCTCATTCTATGAATCTGCAGTCTCCAGTCTGGCTGTCCAGACTTAGTCACAATAAGGTAAGCGGTCTAGGACTGCTTAACAATAAAAGAAAAAAAATTATCAACATTTATGGTTATTTTAGAAATGCAGTGAATAGAGAGCCAGGTCTGGAAACAGGAAGTCCTGGGTTCAAATGTGGTCTCAGACACTTCCTAGCTGTGTGACCCTGGGCAAGTCACTTAACCCCCATTACTTAGCTCTGACTGCTATTTTGCCTTGGAACACAATATTGATCCTAAGAAGGAAGGTAAGAGTTGAAAGAAAAAGAATGCAAAATCCATTCTTCTCATATCAACCTCAGTATCTATGTTGGGTTGTTGGTTTTTTTCCAAAGGATATGATAGCAATAGATATATTTAATTATTCAAAGGTCAAAAGTTATAAACTGGTGGTGCTTGTAAGGAATCACACTGGAAAAGTCTTCAATTATGGTTGAAAACAAAAGAAAAGGGAAAAAGAATTCTAAAAACGGGGGTAACCAAAAACTAAATTTCTTTTTGGAGAATTTTTCTAATAGGTACCCCAAAATGCAAAAGGGTCTCAAAAAAGGACCTGCAAGTAACATTTGCTCCATTATCCTAATTCCCACAACCACTAATGAGTCATGTTCTAGAAAAAGTATTAAGTGGGGTGTAGATGTTTAAGGTTAATTATTGAGGAGGCTTAGCAAGCAAGGCTGGAGAATTCTAAATGGAATGAAGGGAAGGAAACTGTTTTCCTTGAGGACTCTGGTCAAAACTGAGCCAGAGAGAGAGCTGCTTTGACCTGTCCCAGTGTAGAGCCCAAGGAGTGTGGATTCATCACAGAGAAAGAAGACCTGCCAGAGAAAGATCAAGTGAGCAAGAAGATCTAACTGGGGTGGTGGGTGTCCCAGTCTGAGACAAGCTCCTTGATTTAACATTCCTGGATTTACTTTCCTGTGCACCTGTTTTCCTGTACCAGCAAGAGGAGCAGAGTGGACAAAAACTCTGTGAGAGACCCAATTCCCTTCCAGTCTGTACTAGTCTGTGTTAGAGCAGTGTAGTTTCTGACGCAGCCCCCAGCCCCTGTGTTGGTTAGTGTTTAGATTTAGTGTGGGCCCCCCCCCCATTATCCCTAACTCCTAGTCATTATTAAACCTGTGTTTATACATCCTTTTGTCCCAATATTACTCAGTTATTTGTTTATTTCATAGACTCCCTGGTTAGGTGGATCTGTGAGGCGGTTGGGATCCTAACTGTCACTCCCTCCAACTGCCAAACCCATTCTTGAATTGTATTTCCCAACTTGTTAGGTCCCAGTCTATTGCCCTGTCTGTCCTGTCTCCTATTCACCCTTCCTCTGAACTCAGATAATATCTAAGTTACCCACCAGTTTTCCCCATAAGAGTCAGGCCCCTCTAGAGTTATCCACAAGGGTTTGGTGGTTTTCTTTCTATTAGTATAGCTCATGAGCCCCTACCAGTGTACTTCCTAATAATTATTAGTGAATCAGATCAGGTGGTTTTTAGAAAGGAGAGTTCAGGAAGTAAGTGTAATAAGAAAAAATAGTGTTCAACATTCCCCCCAAAATCTGTTGCACATACTCCTACATCTAGATTCAGAGTCCACGGACAGTGGGCTCAGATTTAGAGATCGTGTATGGCAAAGGGACGTTCACCGCTCCTGGGAGCCACTTCGCCAGACACCACAAGAGATTCCTCTTAAACAAGGTATGAGTTTCATATCGGGTTCTGTGGAGAGCCTGGAATCTTCATCCGGCCCATGCTTGGCCCCTGATGGAGATGCTGCCTTCAGCTGACCCAATGACACCTCTGAGAAAGGGGAAAGTCCTCCATGCTTCTAAAGTTCATGAGATATCCCTCTGATTAAGAGGAAGAAAACTGAAAATGAAACTAAGCCCAAGGGCCCAGGCAAAAAAGTAAGGCCTTCTCAGGAGGTGGTCTGGAGTGTTCTCTCTCCTCACTGAAATGTTTCTGGTTCTAATCTGTTCTGCTCTTTTACAAAAGAACCCTAAGTCCTGACTGGACAACCCAAACACTTTCAGCATCACCCTTGCTATCAAGGACTTTATCATTCCCACTGGAAAATTGATTGAGACATATTATCACCTCATTAACATTTCAGAACTTAGTATCTTATCACTTACTTTAACTAAAGTGAGATAACCCACTCCTCACCCAATGATCTCAACTCTTACATAAAGAAGGAGCCCACAAAGTAATACTATTTAACATAGTATGAGATAGTCAAGTTAGGAGTCCTTTGCTGATCTGATTACAAAAGATTATCAACTCAAATCTTGTACAGTAAACATCCTCAAACTCTATAAAGCAGTACAGACAAGAAAGGGAGTGTCTACTTAACTTTATAATACTTTTGTTCTTTCATCAAAAACCAATTACCTAGGGGCAGGTGAGTGGCTCAGTGGATTGAGAGCCAAGCCTAGATTCAAATCTGGCCTCAGACACTTCCTAGCTGTGTGACCCTGGGCTAGTCACTTAACCCTCATTGCCTAGCCCTTACCACTCTTCTGCCTTGGAGCCAATACACAGTATTGATTCTAAGAAGGAAAGTAGGGTTTAAAAAAAAATTACCTAAGCCAGGAAGACCAAAAACAGAAAGAAAATTACAGAGCAGTTTCCTTTAGGAATATCGATGCAAAAATCTTAAATAAAATACTAGTAAAGAGATTACAGCAATATATCATAAGGATTATTCACGTGTGATTTATACTAGGAAAGCAAGGCTGGTTTAATATTAGGAAAACCATCGGTATAATTGACCATATCAATAATGAAACTAACAAATCACATGATTATCTCAAAAAATGCAGAAAAAAACCTTTGACAAAGTACAACACTCATTCCTGTTGAAAACACTAGAAAGCATAGGAATAAAAGGGTGTTTCCTTAAAATAATTAGTATTTATCAAAAACCATCAGCAAGTATCATCTGCAATGGGAATAAGTTAGAAACCTTCCCAGTAAGATCAGGGGTGAAGCAGGGATGCCCATTATCACCATGATTATTTAATATTGTGCTAGAACTGCTAGCTCTAGCAATAAGAGTAGAAAAAGAAATTAAAGGAGTTAAAGTAGGCAATGAGGGAACCAAACTATCACTGTGGATGATATGATGGTATGCTTAAAGATAACTTTAGCAAAATTGCAGGATGCAAAATAAACCCACATACATCATCAGCATCTCTATATTTCACCAATAAAATCCAGCAGCAAGAGATAGAAAGAGAAATTCCATTTAAAAGACTTGAGACAATATAAAATACTTGTGAATCTAGCTGCCAAGACAAACACAAGAATAACATGAACACAATTACAAAAACCAATTACCTTTGCACTCCAGTATGATAAATTTATATGACCTAAACTGGCTTCCAGCTTTAGTACTATATAACCAGTCCAACTACCAAAGGGATGCTTTATTGAGCTGAGAAGAACACAATTAATTCAGAGAAACCAAAGTTCTACCAGAACCTCAAGGGGAATCATAAAAAAGCAAAATAAGAAGAAGAGGGAATAGTACTTCTGCATTTCAAACTATATTACAAAATTGTATAACCATCAAAACTACCTGGAACTGCTTGAAAAGTAGAAAAGGTGAGGAAGGCAAAATAATAGAATGGGGGAAAGCAATAGATTGTTCCCTTCTTCCCTTCCCAGGCTTCTTACACTTTGCTCAGCTTCCTATACTCTACAATCTATTAACACTGTCCTTCCTGCTGTTCCTCCCCCAAGATACTTTCTCTCCTGGCGATGGCTGTCTCCTCCCACTCGCACCCTGCCTCACTTTCACCTCCTGGCTTCCCTGGTTCAAGATTTATCTCAAATCTCACCTTCTATGAGAAGTCTGTGGAGGTCCACCTTCAGGCCCCTCAGAGATGATTTCACTTTCCATGACCCTCTCTCTAACTAACTGTGAGTCCCTGGAGGGTAAGTTTGGCCTTTCTTTTCATCCCCTGCACTTAATGACTTGATTGACTGTTTTTCCTTCTAATCTCTTCTCTCTGCAGCCCATCTTCCATAATGTACCAGAAAGCCTTTCCAACGCCCCATCCCTCCTCTTTAAAAGCCTTCAGCAATTCTCCATTGCCTAATAGTAAGTTAAATATAAACTGCCAATATCCAATGCCCTCTGTAACCTGGATCCAACTTATCCATGAAGTCTCAAGAATCTCAACATACTCTCCTTTATACAGTCTGCATTTCATCCAGTCTGATGATTTTCCACTCCTCTATTCTCACCCTGTCTAGCCTCTCTCTTTCCATACCTCTGCCCATACCTCTTACTAGCTGTGTGGCTCTGGGAAAGTCACTTAGTCACTATCTGCCTCAGGTTCCTCATCTGTAAAATGGGTATAATAATAGCCCCCTACCTCACAGGGTTGCTGTGAGACTCAAATGAGATAATAATTGTAAAGCACTAGACACCATGCCTGACACATAGTAGGCGCTATCTAAATGTTAACAACAGTAATAATAATAATGATAACAACAACAACAATAATAATAAATTATTTATTTATTATTATTACATCAATCTCCATGCTTGAAATTTCAATTCTAAATGTTAATGACAATAATAATAATAATAATGATAAATAATTACATCAACCTCCATGCTTGAAATTCAGCCCATCCCCATCTCCATCTGTTGAGGCTCCATCCTTCTTCCAGGTCCATAGTACAATTCCTTCTTCCCTGACTCCTCAGGTGACTGAGATCTCTCCATCTTCAGCATTTTCCTTGCTCTCCTTTGCATATACCTCTTCCTTTTATTGGTAGTTTCTAGCTCTGTCTCCCCGACCCCTCATTAGATTATAAGCCCTCCTTGTCACTCCAGGGCTCAGCACTGGGCAATGCCTCACCCAGAGTTGGCATCTACAGAATGTTTAAGGGATTGAATGCTGACTAGAAAGACTAACCTGCTGGTATCTTTTCATACTTTTCTATGAGTGTGATAATTGGACTAAGTCTACACTGCCCATCTTTAGATTTAATCACCAAAGGTGAGAGCACCTCCAATTCTGGGAGGTCCATAACCCACCTGTGCTAGAGTGGGTGACAAATCAGAATCCACTGACCGCCCCCTACACCGTCCTAAGAGAAGCGTCTGTTGTGCATGGACAGGCAGACCAGGAGGGAGGCACAGGAAGTGACGCATAAGTGACCCCTTTAAAAAGAGAGAGTTGAGTGAGTCTGGGGTCTTGGGCTGGAGAAGGGCTCCTGGTTGGTGAGTGAGGAAGGCTGACTCCTTTAGCCTGCCAGGAGGTACTAGGCTCCGAGAGGCTCCCTTGATTGGGAGAAGCCCTTGTGGCTAAAACCCTTATAAATTGACTTTTAGGGTCTGGCTGGGCCTCTGGAGCCCTGCCGCAGTAAAGCCCAGACTTGAATACAAATCTCTTATTCTGCCCTCTTCTCATCTCTCTACTTCCACTCTCACCTATATATTTGTAAATAAACTTTCATAAAAGTCAATTTTGACTTGAGGTTATTCCTTAATTGGGGAAATTTCCCCTGCCGACCACCTTTTAATATGCTTGACCCAAAAACCCCTTTTCCCCCTTACATGAGTTTGGATTGCATTAAAATTGCCTATAATATTTAAGAGTATTTCCTCTCTTTTTTTAAAAAAATCCCTTACTTTCCATCTTATATTCCATATTATGTACTGCTTCTGAGGCAGAAGAACAGTTAAGGGCTAGGCCATGGGGATGAAGTGACTTGCCCAGGGTCACACAGCTAGAAAGTGTCTGAGGAAGTGCTTGAATCCAGGACCTCCCATCTCTGGGCTCGGCTCTTAGTCCACTGGACAACCTAACTGCTCCCTTTAAATCTATATTCTACAGAATGGAAGGAGTTGATTCTTTTGGAAAAAAGAACCCCAAACCCAACATAAAAAGTCTTGCTATTCAGTAATGTGACTTTCTTCTACTTTTACTTAATGTGTAAGTAATGTTCATTAGATGATGGATGGGGGGGGGGGGCGGGGAACTGAGGTACAAGTGACTTTCCCAGAGCATTTTGCCTTAAAGGGAAAATTATTGACTCAGTAAATGCTTCCCAGCCACCAACATGAATGTTCATGAGAATGTGAGTCAACAGAGTACCCAAGAAATACTCAAGACGTCTTGCTTAAAGCATGCTGCCGTGTCATATAACAATTAAATGGTGTTCTCATATGACAAAACTAGTGTGTTCAATAGTTATTGCTGTCTAATAACAATTTTAAAATAGCTATAAAACTTGAGCAGCCGAGCAGGAAATGGAAATTTAGTCATCTGCGCCGCTTAATGAAATGCTCTGCTATCCATCTTGGCACACTGGCACCATCTTTAAGTCATGAAACAAAAAGAGATCAATAGTAAAGATCATGCTGGGACTGGAGCGCATCAGCTGCAAAGAGAGTCAGAGTAAATGGGCTCCAATCCTGGTTTCTGCCCCTTATTTATGGTGTACACTCTTGGGTAAATCTCTTCTTTCATTATCTTATCTGTATCATTCCTTCTCTGTAAAATGAAAGGCGTAGGAGGGAAGAGGCAGCTGGGTGGCTCAGTGAACTGAGAATCAGGCCTCTAGATAGAATGTCCTGGGTTCAAATCGGGCCTCAAATACTTCCTAGCTATGTGACCCTGGGCAAGTCACTTAATCCCCATTGCTTAGCTCTTACCAGTCTTCTGCCTGGAGAGAGGCACTTAGTATCAATTCTAAGACAAAAGATAAGTTTTTTTTAAATAAAAAGATTAGGCATAATCACCTTAAGCTCCAAACTCTATGAATTGCAGCAAAATGGACAAAATGAAGGCTACATCCAGCCTGTAGCCACACATAAAGGGAAGGTTGATTGATTGTTTTCTTTTGTACTCAAAGAGGACCAAAAGGACATCAGTGGAGTCTTGTAGTGGAGAGACAACTGCACTTGGGGTCAGCAAGACCTTGGCTGGAATCGTGATTCAGCTACCAGGTCACAAATGGGTTGAAATCCTCCGTGTTGGGGAGAGACTGAAATGAAAGGTCATGACTTTGTCTCAGTACCAAAAATGATGAAGACATGAATGAGGGTGGTTGGGGTGAGAGTGTCGGGGTGTGACAGATAGGAAAGATGTCTTAGAAAAAAACGGACGAGACCTGATTGCTGATTGGAGGAGGTGATCAGAAATAAGGAAATCTGGGAGGGGAAGCAGGATTGTAGGAGGGAGACATGCTGAACTGGAGATAGTAGGCATATTCTGGAGATGTCCAACAGGCAACTGAATCAAAAAAGTACCCAAGAAATACTCAAGCTGTCTTGCTTAAAAGCAAGGGAATGAGGTCCTAAGGAGAGATTTGGGCTGGAAAGATAGCTCTAGGAGTCTGTTAGAGCTTACAAGAGTAGACAAGAACACCAAAGAAAGGAAGCGGAGGAGCCCCAGGACAGAGCCCAGCAGGACACTGGCTCAAAGGGGAGATGGAAGGCCACCCAGCGAAGAAGTCAAGCAGAGAACCAGGAGAGAGTAGCATCGAAGAGTCAATAAGAAAGTATGGGTGGTCAACAATGGCTGTCCAAAGGACAAGGAGAAAGATGAGGAGAGTTGTGAGCTTGGGTCCCTACGAGGATGATGGGTAACCCCAGAGTAGTTTCTATAGAGTAGTGGGACTGGAAGCCCTCTTGGAAGGGACTCGGGAGCGAATGAGAAAGGAAAAGCTAGAGTGTTAAGAATTCTTCCCAGGGGCAGCTGGGTAGCTCAGTGGATTGAGAGTCAGGCCTAGAGACCAGGAGGTTCTGGGTTCAAATCCGGCCTCAGATACTTCCCAGCTGTGTGACCCTGGGCAAGTCACTTGACCCCCATGGCCCACCCTTCCCACTCTTCTGCCTTGGAGCCAATACACAGAAGTTAAGGGTTTAAAAACAAAAAACAAACACACAAAAAAGAATTCTTCCCAGGAGTTTGGCAGGAAAAGGTAGGAGACTTTTAGGATAACCTCCACAGGGATGACAGGATCAAGGGAAGGCTTTGGCAGTTTGGGGTGGTCCCAATCATGTTTGTAGGCAATAGGAAAGGCACCAAGCAGATAAGGAAAGATAAAAGAGAAAGGGAAAACTAACCAATCTTTATGTCAGCAATTAAAATCAACTGGAAACAATCTAAATGCCCAGCAACAGGGCAATCATTAAATAAATTGATCTAAGTTAACATAATGGAACAAAGCTATCATGCAATTAAGAGTAAGCATAAAGAGAAGCAAGAAATCTGGGACATTTTTAATGAAATAATATGTAATAATATGGACCCATTGTTGATCCAGAGGATTAGGGAGCTTTTCATCTCCCACCAAGGGGCCTCCGTCATCCAGCCCCAGCCTCCTAGACTGTAGGCTCATGTTCTCTGCCTGGCAGGGGAGCCCGGCTCCTAAAAGAGGAGAATCCCCGTCCAGCAGCAGAAGGAAGGAAGGAAGGAAAGGCAAACAGCTCAGCTTCAGAGAAGCCCAACAACCAATTTGCTTCAGGTTTATGAATCAACATGATGTAGACAAAAGGTGAAGAGACAAGGGTGAGGGGACAAGAACTGGTCATGGTGGGGATGCTCCCACTTTTACTAAGAATGAGTAATACAAATCCTTGGGGTATTCGATGCCAGATCCAAATCCTCCCCAGATGCCTCACTGAATCACAGAGATGATCATGAGTTCTAGAAGGCTGTGACAGCCAAGCCTTTCCCTGAGCATGTCCCGACAAACTGGGGAGGCACTGCCACAGTCCTGGCAGGTCGATAGCCCAAAGACCACTGGCTGGCCACCAGGTAAGATGAGATGAAATATGATATGAATTATGATACAGTGTGATATATATGATATAATATACTATATGATACAATTCATTTCAATTCATTAAATACATATTAAGCAGCTACTATGTGCCAAACACTGTTGTGCTAAGCTCTGGGGATATAGAAGAGACAAAAAATAGTCCCTTCCCTGAGGAGTTTACAATAGAATGGGAAGAGACTATATGACATGATATGACATATAATATGATGATACAATACAATATTGCATAGTAGATACAGTGCTGGGACCAGAGTCAGAAAGACTCATCTTCTTGAGTTTAAATATGGCCTCAGACACTTCCTAACTGTGTGATCCTGGACAAGTCACTTCACCCTGTTTGCCTCAGTTTCCTCCTCTGTAAAATGAGCTGGAGAAGGAAGTGGCCAACCAGTGCACTATCTTTGCCAAGAAAAGCCCAAATGGGGTCATGAAGAGTTGGATGTAACTGGACAATGAACAACAAAATAAATGATGTATGATATGATATGACTGATACAATATAACAGCAGAATAGCTAACATTTCTATATAACTTTGAGGTTTATTTCACAAATAAAAGGTGATATAACAGAATCTATTTTCCTGACTATGGGAACTCCTCCAGCCTACCTGCTAATACGTGGAGAGGTTATAATCTGTGTGGATGCAGGAAGTATCACGTCACTGTCTTACCCAAAAAGCTTCTGGGGCTCCTTCTTGTTTCTAGGACAAATACACCCCCTGAGGCAGATCTTCAAGGCTCACCCACAATCAGACTCTAGTCTGCCTCTCCAGCCTAATTATACACCACTCCTCTTCAGCTAGTCTTCATCCCAGACAATGGACTACTAATTGTCCCCTAGAGACAACGTACCATCTGCTGCCAGCGAGAATCTGCCCAGGCACTTTTTCATCTAGAACTTTCAATGTCTTCTTTCTTCCCAAAACCTTCTCTGACACCCCTTTGTAACTCCTCCACCCTATAAAGATCTCTCCTTAGCCTGACACACCTTCTTGTTGTGTACACAGGGTCCTCCTTTGACATCCTAGTCTGAGGTGTCCTTCCTACAAGGAGGTGACCCTGAGGTCCTAAAGGTTAAATAAGTAGATCAACTTGGGTTCCAAGTAACCAAACAATAGAGTACCTGCAGGGGATGAGTTATCAGGCTCCCTCTCTCTGAAGACTATGTGCTAACATCACAGAGGGACTGTAGTCCAGAAAACAAAGAGGGGGCACCTGCACCAATGAAATCATGATCCTTGGGGTACTGAAGTCAGGGTGAGCTAGCCCTGCCTCTCACTGCCCCCGTCTAATTTCTGCTCCTTAAGGGAGTGACCGACTCATTTCTTTTGTACCGTTTGGAATTTAACGTTTTGTCAAGCTGACATAAATCACACATCATTTGAATTTTGGAAGTTGTACAAGATGCTAGAAAATTTCTTTTCGAGGTTAGGGACAGTCACACACACACACACACACACACACAGAGTGAATAAGCTTCCTAAGGACAGAGACAACTTCATTTTGACCCTGTACACCCAGGGCCCTCACATAGAAGAGGTCCTTAATAAACATGTACTTCATTAGAGGACAGAAGTCTAAGACTGGGAGGACTGAAAGAAGCTTGTCCTCTCCCCACTTTAGGGCCTCTTTATTCGAATGTTTCTGCATTGTTAGACTATTAGAATGTGGCTTTAATCAGTTGGCAAACATTTATTAAGTGATTCCTATGTGGCCGGATTTAAAGAAAAAATGAAATAAGGCCTGCCCTCAAGAAGCTTCCATTCTATCAACCGTAGGGCAAGCTCAGGAGCTCCCATCCCAATTCCGCTGCCCTCTGACAAGCTGGTCCTGAGAGCATGGACCTCTAGGATGCGCTTCTTCCCACAATGATTATTAGGTGACATCAATTAGTGGGCCAGAAATCATTAACTTCTAGAAAATTACGTTTTAGTAAGAGTATAGTCGGTAGGAAGCACTCCCCAAAGACCTAGGATACACTTTTCATGAGTAAACACAGAATCCAGCGGGAAATGGGTTCAATCTGAGAAAGTGGATCTGGCAAAGGAGAAACTTATAGCTCCTAAAAGCCCTTTTATTAGAGTCCTAAAGATGTCCCTCTTAGGTAGGAGGGAGGTGGGAGGTGGTAATTGTGTGTTTTCCACGGCTGGGCTCTTATGGAGCCGGGAACCCGGGGCTGATCTTTCCTTGTTTCTGGATGCGGAACCTGACACCGGCTGATCTTGGCACACTGCTAGGACTTGAAGGGGAAAAGAGGACGTCTCCATCTTTCAAACCCTTCCCTTGGGGGAAGTACGTACAAAGTAGGAAGGAGACTGAAGCCAAGGCACCCTCCCCCTGCACCCTAATGATTCCCCACCCGAGTTTGGCTGAAAAGGTGTCTCCTGGCACACTGCTCACTCAAATTTCTGATACCATCTACCTGGAGAGGCTCCTCAGCGAACGCCACCAGACATCCTGTTTGCTGCACCTCAGAGGGGTCTAGATATAGTCGGTCCTTAGTGAACCTTCCACGCTGTTCTTCAGATAAGTATCCGGGGTAAGTGGCCACAGGGGAGAGGCACTCACGTGAGGGAGTCCGGAGGTTTCTGGAGCTAGAAATTCTGAGAGGCAGAGGTGAGGCTCGCCTTTATTACATTCCCAGCTTGGGAACCCCAGATGGGAGGTGGGAGCCTCACATGTGAGGAACAGAAGGCCAGTTTGGTGCCACGAAATACCAGAAACAATTTCTCTCCTATCTGAGCCTGACTGAATGATGAAGCCTTGATTAAACTCTTGCTGTATGCAAAGCTCTGTGCTAAGGATGGGGATATCCCTGGACTTTCTCAGACTTAAAAGCAAGGGCTGGAATATTTATCCTCTCCGGTAATTAAAGGGAGTAACAGCAGTATTAAAAGTGCTTGGTTGGGGGGGGGGGGGGCGCAGCTGGGTGGCTCAGTGGATTGAGAGCCAGGCCTAGGTTCAAATCTGGCCTCAGACCCTTCCCAGCTGTGTGACCCTGGGCAAGTCACTTGACCCCCATTGCCTAGCCCTTACTCCTCTTCTGCCTGGGAGCCAATACACAGCATTGACTCCAAGATGGAAGGTGAGGGTTTAAAAAAAAAGAGTGCTTAGTCTGAAGACAGAGTTTTGGGGCTTGAATCTTGGCTTAATTAATTAACAATGGAGATTTGACCCTGCATTCCTGACTTCCAGGAAGTCTTCCAAGATGGCTAAGCAGCTATGTGGTGCAGTGGTTAGAGTTCCCAGACTGGAGTTGGGGAGACCCGAGTTTTCATCCAGCCTCAGAAACTTTCTAGCATTGTGACCCTGGGCAAGTCCCTTAACCTCCATTTCTTCATCTGTAAAATGGGCATCAAAAGAGCACCTACCTCCCAGAAATTTTGTGAGGATCAAATGAAATAATAACTGCAAAGAGGCATTCTATAAAGGTTTCCCAGCCTAATTCCTTTAAGGCAAGGAGAGGATAGTCTGGAAACAGGGCTCCTGGTAAGTGGTGGGGTGGGCAGAGCAGAGCACCGGAGCAAGAGTCGGGAATTCCGATCCTGCCTCCAACTGTGCCGGTTGGGACCCCGAGTTAGTCTTTTAACCTCCATTGGCCTCAGTTTGCCCATCTGTAAAAGAACGAGCCCCTGCTTTCCCTGGTTGTAGTGAGGACCAAATGGGCCAGTGTTTGTAAAGCGCTTCATGTTCAATGTTATTAAATGGTGCATAAGCCTAAGTCAACCGACCCATAAGCAGTTATGAAGCACCTACTGTGTGCCAAATCCGGTGGCAAGCCCAGCCTGGGGATACAGACAAAAAAGAAAGGGAACGGGAGGAGTCCCGAGGGGTGCGGGCAGGCAGGAGGTGGAGGGAGGACCTGGGAGGAGCCCCAAGGCCTCCGGTGCCTGGTCGTGATGACGTCACCCCGATCTGGGGCTGGGGAGCCCTAAGGCTGTTGGTGCTGGTAGTCATGACGTCATCTCCATCTGGGGCCAAGGGAGGGGCAATTACTTTTGGTTATTAATTATCATTAGTAGTGCTATGTGGGGACACCCCAACACGAGGTTTGGAACCTTCTAGGTCATCTGGCTTGACCCCTTCACTTTATACATGGGGAAACTGAAGCCCAAAGACAAGGTAAATGACTGGCACAGGGTCACAAAGCACACGGCCCGGCTCGGGATCTGAACTCGGGGGTCTCCTCTCTCCCCCAGGGTTTGGAGTCAGAGAGGCTGGATTCTGATGCCTACAGGAGGCAGTTTCTCCAGCTGTAAAATGATTTTAGAGGAAGCGGCGGAGCTGGGGGTGGGGCCCAGGGCCGTAGGCGCTGCCGGCGTTCCCTCGGGAAGAGGAAATCTCGGGAGCTCTGCATCTTCCAACCCGACAGTCCGCCCGTTGGAAAGTGCGCATGCGCAGCCCGAAGAGTCGCCTATTGGGCGAAGCTCGGGAACCCAGAGAAGCCGGAGAAAACCCTCACAGCAGCAAGTGAAGAATGCGCGTGCGCAGGACGCTCCCCGCGCTGGCTTCACGCCTTCAGTCCCTTCCCAAGATGTCCCGTCGTACGTGGTGACGTCATAGCCGGGGGAAGGAGACCCGCGGTGGCGTTGGGGGAGAGGGCATCCTGAGTACGCAGCCTACCCTGCTGGCAGGACGCCGCGCCGGCCACAGGGTCACATGCAGTGACGTTGGGCTCGGGGATTGGCCGGGCCGCCGTGACGTTGACGTGTGGGGGCGCCTATAGGTTCGGTTGCACCGATGCCGGTTACATAGAAGCGGGTACGGCGTGTCCTTGGGCAGAGGAAGCGCGAGTCGGCAGTTCAGTACGAGTTAAAGAGCAAGCAACCGCGTGAGGTATGGGCCGAGTGGGTGAACGAGCTGGGCGCGGGGATGTAGAGGGTACCAGACGTACGGTCGGGGAAGTGCCGGGCCTGGCCCGAGCCTCTCGGACCTGGGGCCGCGCGGACGTGACCTCCGCAGGCATCGGGAGGGATTCGGGGTCTCGCTCTTATTACTCTGGGCAATGGGCGCCTGGTTCTCCTCTCCGAGCCACCAGCGGGAGCCAGGGCGGCCGAGGAGAGAGGAGTCAGGGTCGGGGGACAGGGCCAAGATTGAGGTCCTGCCGCGGGCCGGGGCTGAGACCAGAGCCAAGGCGAAGGCAGCCCCTTCCCCGTCCAGAGGTGACCCCCCCCAGTCCCGAACCGGGAGACTGAGGTCCAAGGTCACGGCCAGCAGTGACCTCGGCCCATGGGGCACATTTGACAGATGAGGAAACTGAGGCCAGCCCAAGGTCACCCAGAGTGGGGAGGGTACCCCCTAAACAAATTAACGGGATTCCCAGTGACAAGCCTAAGGGGCTAAGGATAGACGTGGGGTGAACCCCAAGGCCGGTGCCCTGACCCGGGAAACGCCAAGGAACTGCGAAGTTTAGTCCTGGGGTGACCCCCAAGGGGGTAGGGGAGGAAAGGGGACCCCCAGCTGATGAGTCCCCTGTTTCAGAGTTGACCATGGGAGACGTGGAGAAGGGCAAGAAGATCTTCGTGCAGAAGTGTGCCCAGTGCCACACGGTGGAGAAGGGGGGCAAGCACAAGACTGGGCCCAACCTGAGCGGACTTTTCGGCCGCAAGACTGGCCAGGCCGCTGGTTTCTCCTACACGGATGCCAACAAAAGCAAAGGTAAGAAGTGGGTGGGGGCAGGGGCTGGCCAGGGCCTGGGTCTCTCCCACCCACCAGTCACTCACCACTTAACCCATTGCAGGGATCATCTGGAATGAGGACACGCTGATGGAGTACTTGGAAAACCCCAAGAAGTACATCCCGGGGACAAAGATGATCTTCGCAGGCATTAAGAAAAAGGGGGAGAGAGCAGACTTGATAGCCTACCTGAAGAAGGCCACCAACGAGTAACGCTGTCCGCTGCCTTATTTATTGTGTCCCGGCCTTGGTTTCTTTCTTTTTTACTCCTCCCGTAACTGCCTATTTAAATTGGTTTCTGCAACCAGAGAATTTCGATCATGAATGGCTGTTTTTAAATTTTGTTCAGCAGTCCTAATAAAGGAATTATGTAGATTAGGTAGGCTTGTGTTTCAATGAGAATGATTATGTTTTCTCATTTGGCTCCTAATTCTAGCCACCACTTAAGTTGTCACACTTTTCGTTTTCTTAGGAAAGTTTGATTAGGCCGGGCACTCAATCGAGTTGGGCAAATCCAACGTTTTTTATCAGAGGCAACAGATGCCACCTCCACCTTGAATAGTTCTGATTTATTCCAATTCCATTTACTAAACAGTGGAGTTAGCCTAATTAATGGTTTTACTTGACTTTTACCTGAAGTGTGTTTTGGGGGGGGAATATTACCCTTGGGGGAAAGCAGTGGACTCCAGTCTGTCCAAAGGCAAGGCCTCCTGAATTCAAAGAAATTCAAGAATTTCTAACTTAAATTCCCAAACTTTTTGAACAGAAACGGCCCGATTACAGTGCTTTGATTAAATCCTGCCTTTAAATTGTTGAAAGGCACCTCTGTATTTTACTGTCTAATCCTGAGTAAAGACTATCACATCACCCTGTGTGAGTGGCCTTTGAATGACAGATCCTGCAGCATCCTGGGGCCAGAAAATGCACAGATGAGTTCAGCTAGAGATAGGCCCTTCTGTTGAGTTGTTAAATACATGTTTTAAGCCAAGTTGTACCTTAGAATTGACTTTTACAATCTATTGGATTTCAAGTTTGCAGACCTGTTGAATAGTATGTGAATAGTAGTTACTTATCTGGAGGGTTCAGCTGTAAAGGTGTGCCCTTTGTACATCTGGTAAATGATGTGATCCTAAGGCTTAATTCCCCAATTAAACACTTCTGAATATATTTTCCTGAATGTTCTCGATTGGTTCATTATCTTAATTTGAACAGAGTCGATCAATGCAGAAATCACACCATCCATGCAGGCAAATTGTCCATGATGTTTGGCTAAATTTATCTTTTGAGCAGCATGAAACAACCCTTCAGGAAACCAGTTTAGTTTTTAGTGGCAGTAATCAGAAATAAAAATTCAAAATTGGCAGAAAAATCCGCTCCTGTACTTTTCATTCCAAGAGTCTTACTTTGGTACGTAGTAGGCCTCAGAGAAGCCTTGCTTTTCTTCTCTTAGGTGGTATTTGTGTTTTAAACCCTTTCTTCTTAGAATCAGTATTAAGTATCAGTTCCAAGGCAGAAGAGTAGTAAGGGTTAGGCATTGTGGGTTAAACGACTTGCCCAGGGTCACACAGCTAGGAAGTGTCTTGAGTTCAGATTTGAACCCAGGAGTTCCTATCTCCAGGCCCAGCTCTCTATCCACTGAGCCATTTAGCTGCCCCCCCCCCCCAGCAGGGTTTTAGCATTAGTAGTCTAAAAGTTAGTTCCCTTGTATATGAAGTAGAAATAAGGAAAGCTGCCCTCAAGGCAATAGCTACCATGCTGGAATGATAGAATTGTTACTGAGAAACTCGGAATACTAGTTCAGGCCCTGTAACGGGGGTGAAACTTGAATTAGATCTTTGGGAGGGTGTCAGTGTCAAAGGGTTTTTAGGGGAAGGCTAGTCTCAAGAAAATGGGATTGAAGAGGCAAGTATGAGGCCTGCCATCTTGGAGACTCGTTAGAGCTTTGGCAGCCAAGGAACAGGAGCTGGGCACAGGGTGTGGAGGGCTAAATGGACAGGACTTTGTGCATACCCCAACTTGTGATGTGGCGGCCATTGGCTGCAAACAAATTGCTGGAGTCCATTTATAAAGGCTATGAGGGAAGGATTGTCCTTTTGGGCACCCTTGAAATCTCAGGTGGGGGCATGCGAATTGTGAAAACCCTGGGGTTTTGTCGGGCCTGGAGCATCAAGCAAGCTGGGCATTGTGTGTGCAGTCCAGAATCTTGCCCAAGCTGGGTGCCTGTGACTTTTGGGGAGACTCACCCTCATTTTTTTTTTAAACCCTTGTACTTCGGTGTATTGTCTCATAGTTGAAAGATTGGTAAGGGTGGGCCATGGGGGTCAAGTGACTTGCCCAGGGTCACACAGCTGGGAAGTGGCTGAGGCCGGGTTTGAACCTAGGACGACCTGTCTCTAGGCCTGACTCTCACTCCACTGAGCTACCCAGCTGCCCCTACTGAGAAAGAAGTGTCAAGTGAGGAGTGGCAAGCAGGCCAGTTAGAAAGTGTAAGCCTAGGAAATTGGATGGGCCAGGGTTAGGAAGAACTCTGAATCCAAGAAGTTTTTATTTGACCCAGAAGGTGGTAAGGAGCCCCTTGTGCTCAT
Organism: Gracilinanus agilis; assembly: GCF_016433145.1. Taxonomy (NCBI): domain Eukaryota; kingdom Metazoa; phylum Chordata; class Mammalia; order Didelphimorphia; family Didelphidae; genus Gracilinanus; species Gracilinanus agilis. The sequence continues at coordinate 15,931,904 of NC_058134.1, read as the reverse complement.
TGAGGGAGGTCAGCCTGTTCTATGGGAAAAAATCACCCTGGCCTTGAATGGCACAGAGGTTAGAGTAGGAAGGAGCCTGAGGCAGGGAGGCAACCTAGAAGGCTATCACAGTCATCCAGTTGAGGAATTTCTTCAGTTTAACTTGATACACCCTGGTGAAATGATGTGGGTGTAGGCATCTGGAGTCCTTGCCCTTTATGGTCTCTAGCCCTGTATAACAAGAAAGGCAGCCAGGTGGCACCAGAATTCCCAGAGCACTGGGCCTCGACTCAAGAAGACTCAAGTTCAAATGTGACCTCAATATGCTCCTAGCTTTGTGACCCTGGGCAAGTCATTTCACCCTGTTGGCCTCAGTTTCCTCATCTGTCAGATGAACTGGAGAAAGAAATGGCAAACCTCTCCATTGTTTGCCAAGAAACTCCTAAATGGGTTCATAACAAGTCAGACACACCATGATACTTGGTAAATCTAGAGTTAGGCAGCATGGGGATGGAGAGCTGGAGTATTGTCCAAGCTCTAAAACAACTGCCAGGTCAAAACATAGTGACCTTGAGGTTTTTCTTTGTTGAGGCTCACTGAGGGAAAGGGTTTGACTATGATGTAAAACCAAAAGGCATCAATAAAACAGCAAAGGGAAAATTTTTAAAGTCTGAAATGATCAATTTGTGTTCTCACATCAGTTGAGTGGCAATATCAGTAAAAGAGATTTCAAATGCCCATATGCTGGTTGTGGGTCATACAGACAATCTTGATCCTGATTCCTGTCCACAAGGAACTTGCATCCCCATTTTATAAAAAGGGAAACTGAGGCAGAGACAGTTGATCAGCCCGAGGCCACAAAACCAGTAAGAGAAAGAGATCCCCTCCCTAAGGCAGGGTTCCTTCTGCTGTCTTAGCTTTGTGGGTTTCTTGTTGAATATAAGACCGCAGCAAAGGGAATTGGCTCTTTTTAAGAAGTGTATCAAGTTCTGGTGGCCTGAAAAATTGCCCAACGTTACTCTGAAGTATTTCTTTTTATAGAACAGATCACTTGTCAAAGCAGCCTGTCTCAAACTATGCTGGGGAAACCCTGACATTGTAATTTCCTTTTTCCAGACATAACCTAACTTCATTTTTTCCCTTTTAACCTAGTTTTATAACTCCATTTCCAAATTTTCTACTTATTTTATACTAGTTGGATTTTTCATATGACTATTTCCCAGCAACATTTTGGAAGGTCCCTCTGCTCGAGCCAACATTTATTAAGCACCAGTACTAGGATTATTGTACAAAAAATGATAAAACAATCTTTGACCCTCAAGCAACTTGGATTCTCCAGCATGCACACAGATGAGTAAGTATGAAATAATTTTAGGAAGGAGAGAACATAATCAGACAAGAGCTGCTCCTTGTAGGAAGCCAAGGATTCTAGGAGGTGAGGGAGGGATGTTCCAGGATGGCAATAGCAAGTAGGAGAATTTGGTGGGAAGTTCAAGAGCATAAAGGCCAAGTAATGAGAAATCTGGAAAAGAAAAGGAAAAGCAGAGTTGTAGTGGACAGGGCAGGTTTTGATGCCAAGACTAGGAAAGAAATGAGGAAATGAGGCAGGATGAATCCTTTTTGGGGCATCATCAACTGCTAACATTTGGAGCGCTTGGATGCCAATCTTTGAGGAGTTTGCATCTTTTCCTTGAGGCACTGGGGAGTCACTGAAGCTTTTTGAGCAAAGGGGTAGCCAGATCAGATGAGATTTCTGAGATTTTGCTAAGAACTGAAGGATAGAGTGGAATGGAGAGGAAGATGAGTGCAGTGATGAGGACCTGAAGTGAGCCCTGGCCAGATGAGGGGCAAGAAGGTGACATGCCTGTGTGGAATCCAAACAACTTGGCAACTATTGAATGAATGGCGATATTGAAAAGGGAAGCTCTGAAGAGGAGGCTGAGATGCCAAACCTGGGTGATGTTAGCTGCAAGAGGGGTGTGTTTAGGAGGAAGGATGAATTCTGTTCTGGATACACTAAGTTCAGGATGCCGATGGGACACCCAAGAGAAGACACCTGTGAGGGTGCAGGACCAGATTTCAAAAGAAAAATCAGGATCAGTGATTGAAATTTTGGGAATCATCTGCATAGAGATACAATCATAGACCCGTGGGAAATGAGTAGAGAGAAGAAAAACCAGGAAAGAGGAGGAAATGAGGTAGGAATGAATCCTCTTGGGGAGTGCCATCTACTGGGATCATTGGGATGGCTAACAATTCTAAAGTAGGGAAGTCTGTTAATGCTAAAGCAGAGCACTCTACTCTGGGAGCAAATGATACAGAAGAGACTTTTACGTCTATGATGGTATCCATCAATCAGTCAACATTTGTTGACAGACACTGTGCTAAGCTTAGGATGGGGGTAGGGAGGGTACAAAAAGAAGCAAAAGCCAGCCCTTGTCCACAAGGAACTTGGAATCTAATGTGGGAACCAACATGTAAACAAAGGACAGGATAAATAAGAAATAAGTGAGGGAGGGCACTGGAATGACATCCACAGGGCTGCCCTTCTCATCTTTGAATGTCTAGCACCTAGCATTGTGCTTTGTACACAGAAATGCTTCCCAGATTCAACTGGATTAATTCGGTGGTAACTGTATTATTACAAAGTCTTTGTTGATGTTTTAGCCAAAAGGGCTTACTAAAAAAAAAAATAAAATAAACACATCCCTGGGACTTATTTGGTATGTTTCTGCCTGTGACAATTAAGGCAGTTTATGTCAGGACTCTTCCTTAGCTCTCCCTGCACTCAGACATATTCACCAAATCACAGTTCTCTGTCCCTTCTGTCTTCCTTCTGCATCAGGAAGGCTTAGGAGGCTTGTGGATAGATTGTGGGGCATCCATGAACTTGGATGGAAAAAATACATCTTCATTTTCACTAATCTCTAACTGAAATTTTACATTTCTCTTTTTTTTTTAACTCTTACCTTCTGTCAGAATCAATTAAGTGCAGCAATAACTAGGCAGTTGGGGGTTAGTGCTCAGGGTCAGGGAGCTAGGAAGTATCTGAACTCATATTTGAACCCAGGACCTCCTGGCACCAGACCTGGCTCTCTATCTACTGAGCCACCTAGCTGCTCTACCTTCCTTCAATTATGAATACTTTTAAACATTTTGAGGAATGTATAGGTTCGACTAGAATCCTAAAGGGGGTTTGTAACACAAAAAAATGGTTAAGAACTACTCTAAAGACATTTTTTTAAAAAATACATGTTCTGAGACATTTTACATATAGCCTCCGTAACATCAAAGGGATTGATGGGAAATATAGTCTTTCTGAGCCAGAAGAATGTCCTGAAGGATAATAAGAGGCAAAAACCTCTGGGGGCAAGGGAAATCTGGGAACTGGGGCTCTTTGGATAGGCCTGGGGAGAGCCAATGGCAAGGAAAGCCCTGCCACCATGAACTAAACAATCACAGGTTTTTGGAACCTTGCCTGGTTCACTGACCTACTTAAGGATTGAGCTACCTGTACAGGTCTTGCTATTTGCTTAGATACACTTGTCTGTCTTGCTGTGGGACATGGTGAAATGATCTCTCTGCTCTCTACCTTGTGTGGGCATCGATTTGCCAACTGGCATTGCTACCCTCAGAAGTATCCTCATTCTGTTTGTCTTGTTCCTTTGGCTGCCAGTATTTCTATGAGGTTGTTTTTTTTTTTTTTTTTTTTTTTTAAAGAAGCTAATTTCTTTCCATTCAGAGCCTCAAAGGAGTAGGGCATGCAAGGGAGAAAAGGCCAATTGGAAAACTGAGTCCAGTTACTTTGGACTTCTCCGCAAGGTCTCTTGCAGACTTCACAAAGAGTGGCTTCAAATACATGATTTTGCTTGATTTTCACAACAGACCGTGAGGCACTAGAAGGTAATAGCAATTTAAAAAAAGGAGAGAGAGAAGAGAAGAGAAGAGAAGAGAAGAGAAGAGAAGAGAAGGAAAGAAGAGAGGGAGAGAGAGAGAAGAGAAGAGAAGAAAAGAGAAGAGAAGAAAAGGAGAGAAGAGGAGAAGAGAGAGAGAGAGAGAGAGAGAGAGAGAGAGAGAGAGAGAGAGAGAGAGAGAAAAGAGAAGAGAAGAGAAGAAAAGAAAAAAGAAAAGAAAAGAAAAGAAAAGAGGAAAGGGAGAAAGAAACAGGAAAAAAATGCTAGTTCCAGGTCACACAACTAGTGGCCCAAGATCAGAGGTCCACCACCTTAGATTCATCCTTACCCTTTCCCTCACTCCCTATATCTAAGCAGTTCTCAAATCCAGTTGATTCTCCTTCTACATGTCTCTCATCTGTCCCTTTGCAGCCATTTGGTGTCACCATCCTATCACCTTCTAGATGATTGTAAGCACTCCCTGCTCTGACTTCTGCTCTCCAGGTTTTCCCCTCCGTAATCTCTTCCACAAAGCTGCCCACATAATTTTCTGAAGGCCCAGGTGTGACTGCATCACTCAACCACTATTTTCCATTGTCTCTAGAATAACATAAGAGCTCCTCAGACCCTGTGAAAGCCCTCCACAATCTGCCCTCTGTCTACTTTTCAGGAATAATTCCACATCTCTTCCTTTAACAAGCACCTTCTAGCCAAATTGGCCTCCTAACTCTTCACGGATCTTAACATCCAATCTCCAGTCTTCATGCCTTTGTTGGTGTCTAAGCTATCTGACTCATGGCACTTCATAGAACCCCGTTCAAGGCTCATGTCAGGTGCCATCTCCTAAGGTAGCCCTTCCTCATCCTCCCAGGTATTGGGTTCCTCTCAATTGTCCTGTACATATTTATGGTAACAGGGCTGTACATGAGGTGACACAATAATGCCCCCTGCTTCCAGCCATAGGGGACTCAAGGTTGAAGGGCTTGCTTTTTGAGGTGATAGAGCCACCCCTTAATTGTCCCCAGAGCTACAAAGAAGGGGTCCTCCCCACCCACACCCAACTGATCTCTTGTCAGCTCTAAAAGGGCAGTTACTCTCTGAGCCTCTCACTAGAGGGATGGAGGATAGGTCTGGTGCCTTTCTCTACCCTAATATCCTTGAGACAGACAGAGCTGGCTAACTCCATTCGACTGTCTTGAACCTGGACCCCCAGCTGCCTTCTCTACTTGGTACATCCTTCTCTGAGATTGAACACTGATCTTGAAACAAATGTGAATGGCCTTGGGAATATGAGACATTCCGAGTTCCTGTGTCCATCAGGCACATCAAGAGAAGTTTCTGTATCAAGGAAGATAACTAACATGAAGAGAACCCCAAATGGAAGGGACAGTATAGATCAGTGGTTCCCAACCTTTTTTGGTCTACCGCCCTCTTTCCAGAAAAACTATTACTTAGCCCCCCTGGAAATGATTTTTTTTAAAAAAATTTTAATAGCAACTAATAGGAAAGATAAATACCCCTGTGGCCATCACTGCTCTCCTGGATCACTGCAGCACCCACCAGGGGGCGGCAGCGCCCACTTTGGGAATCACTGGTGTGATTATATATAAATGAGATGGGCAGCTAGGTGGCTCAGTGGATTGAGAGCTGGTCCTAGAGCTAGGGGGTCCAAATGGGGCCTTAAGCTCTTCCCATTTGTGTGACCCTGGACATATCACTTAACTCTGCCTCAGTTTCCTCATCTGTAAAATGAGGCAGAGAACCTCTCCAGTATCTTTGCCAAGAAAACTTCCAATGGGATCACAAAAAGTCAGACATGACTAAACAATGGCACAATGAAATGCAGCAGTTCCTACTTAGTTTTGCAAACTATTTCATGTTCTAATGAAGTATAAGCATCGACTTCATGGAAAGTGTAGCTGTAGCTCTGTGACTGGATTCTTTGTCTTTCTGTCAAAGCCTGTGAGTATTTTGCATTTAGTATTTCTTTTCTCAATCAGAAATAAATACCTGTCCCATACCTGATTCCTGTATGTGCTATTGTTTGTATTAGTAGATAATGTTTCCAAGAAAACATTTCCAGTCCCTTTCCCTTGGAAAAGGGAGTCGGACCCCCAGGTGCAGCTCCTATCTGCTTGTTAGGCTGATGCAGCCTCTTCTTGTGGAGCACCCTGGGAAGCTTGCTTCTCTGAGAATTGTGATGAGTAGACCCTGGACTGGAGCCAAAACTCCAGCCTCAAGCCATTTATTTTCTCCTGGGATGGGAAATGTCATGAGCCAGAGAGGATGAGAAAAAGGAGCCTAAAAAGTGGTAGAGTCTGTGCTTGCATGTCTGACTCCCATTACACCTGTCATATTGGATTGGAGTGGAGAGGGACTTGAGGCAGGCTGACCCACCAGGCTCTGGTAATAGTTTAGGCTTGAGGTAATGAGAGCCTGGCACTAGGGTAGTTCCAGTGCCAGAGGAGAGAAGGGGGCACACAAGACCAAGGAAAAACCAATAGGACTTGGCAAGAGACAGGATAAGAAGGAGAGTGAGAATTGGGCACCACACTTTGATTTCAAGGCTGGGAGACTGGACAGAGTGGTGGCACTCTTGATAGTAAGAGGAAAGTTTGGAAGAGGGATGGGTCGGGGAGGAGGGAGAAAAGGTAACTTAAGGATTTGAAGTACCAACAAGCACCCTCTGAATTTTGGCAGCCTTGGGCAAAGCCCCAGCCTGCTTGGAGCTCCAGGTCCAAGGTGAGGAACTGAAAGTGCCAGGCATAGCAGGCATATTTCAGGGCATGAAGTAGACTTGTTTGTGGAGTGGGAGCCAGGCTATGGAGTCATCGGCGTCAAGCTAAGGAACCTGGAGGATTGGAAAGCGTCAGTGAAGAACCCACTGAAGAACAGAGCATTTCCAGGATGAAGTCAGTCATTGTGCACAAGATGGATTTATGTACCCCGGACATGTGTGAAAAGCACAACCCCACCAAGGATTCTCTCCCAGGAGAAAATTTCCTTCTTATAACACCCGCTATAGTTTGGGGCAGCTAGGTGGTACAGTGGATAGAGGGCTGGCCTGGATTCAGAAAAACCTGAGTTCAAATCCAGTCTCACCCACTGGCTGTATGATTCTGAACAAGTCACTTAACCCTGTTTACCTCAGTTTCCTCAGCTGTAAAATAAGCTGGAAAAGGAATTGGCAAAACTACTCCTATATCTTTGCCAAGAAAATGCCCAAATGGGGTCACATAGAGTTAGACATGACTAAAAAGTGATTCAACAACAAGAGTTTGAAAGGATGAAGAGGTGAGGGACTAAGTCCATAGTGATGGTTCATACAGGTGCCCAGTTATGTCCTGCCCAGATTTTTCTTGGATCATTTCACTGAAAGCAGCCAAAGGACCCTATAGTGAGTTTTAGCCTCAGACTAGTCATATGACCCTGGGCAAGTCAGCTAACCACTGTCTGCCTCAGTTTCCTTATCTGTAAAATGGGAATAATACTAGCACCTACCTCCCAAGGTTGTTGTGAAGACCAAAATGAGACTGATAGAAAGTTTATAAAGCCAAGCGAGGTCCATATGGATCCTTAGCATCACCTTCCCCTCCTCAAGCTTCCCTATCATTGTCAACAGTACCACTGCCCTCATTAGGGGGTTCGCCTCCCCCCAACACACATTGGGACAGCTCTAATTGGTGGGAAGTTTTTTTCTGACCTCCTGCCTAAATCTGCAGGTAGATGAAGGGCATCGAGGTGGAATGATTTCTCTCTGGGCGCATCAGAGAGGGATCTGACTCAGTTTCAGAAAGCAGAATAGAAGCCTCTTGAGGGTAGGGGCTGTGCACCCTCGCATATAGTAGGCGCTTAATAAATATTTATTTGTTGAATTTCAAGTCCAAATCCTTTCTTCTTTCCATCATGCCTTATTGCCTTCAAATGACTTAGACAATGACTCATCAGTGAGCCGAGTTCAAATCTCACCTCTGATGTTCGCTCTCCAGATGAAGTCCTTTATCCAGCTCCTTGAATCTCAGTTTCCTACTTTGTAAAATGGGGTGAGGGTGAACTAGATGGTGTTGTTCTTCCTGACTCTATAGCAGAGATCCTATGACTGCTCTCAAACCTGAGTTTTTTTCACCTCAACATGTTGACTCTCCTACAGGATGTGATTTGAGGGGCACAGGAAGGTCCTATATTGCCTTGGTCCAGATACCACAGTGTCTGAAGTTCTACCATTAGAGAATCACCCCTTTGCTTCCTTCTCTGACATCTTCTTTTAAAAGCCTGGGAGGGAGGCAGCTGGGTGGTTCAGTGGATAAAGAGCCAGGCCTGGAGATGGGAGGTCCTGGGTTCAAATATGACCTCAGATACTTCCTAGCCTTGTGACCCTGGACGAGTCACTTAAGTCCTACTCTTCTGCCTTGGAACCAAAGTATGGTATTGATTCTAAGACAGAAGGTAAGAGTTTAAAAAAAAAAAAAAAGCTAGGAGAGCTAACACAATAAACAGATTCACAATTAGTGAATAAAGGCAGTGTGGTAGAGTGGATAGAGTCCTGGTCTTGAATTCAGACATCTTTCTCTTTTCCCTTCACCTCATGCACTTAATCTTTTTCCTGTTCTGGGTGCAGGGCTTCAATGCCAAATTTATTAGCTCTGCAATCATGTCCCTCACTTCTCTGAGCCTCATCTTTGGCATCTGTAGAATGGGGAGACTGATACCTGTAGCACCTACTTGCATATTGCCTGAAGAGGGCAGGGCAGCATAATGCAATGCTATAAGAAATCCAGGTCTGAATTCTCATAAGGTTGTAGCCAACTCCATGAGATAAAGACAGGCAAGCCCTTTGCAAACCGCTGAACACTATGATAATTATCATTTAAATCCATTTAATAGAAAATTTATATTTTTATATAAAATTTATAATCCAAATTTTCTTACTAGTTGTGTGACCCTGGGCAAGTCACTTCACCCTGTTGGCCTCAGTTTTCTCATCCGTAAAATGAGCTGAAGAAGGAAAATGGCAAACCACCCCAGGATCTTTGCCAAAAAAATCCTAAATAGGGTCCCAAAGAGTCAGGCATGACCGAAAAACGATTGAATAAATTATTTCCCAAATCCAGATTTGGGCTCAATCAGTGAATCCACAAGCTTTCGAGCACTGGAAGGGGGCAGGGGATCAGCTCCAACTGAACCCCTTTGTACAGAGTTGTTCATGTGCTGTCTGCCCCTTTAGACTCTGAGCTCCTCGAGGGCAGGGGCTGTTCTTGCCTTCCTTCATTCCCAGCCCTTAGCACAGAGCTTGGCACACAGTAGGTGCTAAGCAAATGCTTATTGACTTAATGACTGATGGGATGAATGGGGAGAGGGAGCAATGAATGGAGAAGCAACAGGAAGAAAGAAAAGAGCCAACTCTTGTCTTCTTCTCTACTTTGCCCAGCCTTGGTCCTGTTCTGAACGTCCTTCCTTGTGTGGCTCCTTTAAGACCAGGGACAAAAAGATCTCGTACCCATAATCCTCAATATACATTTTCAGTCACTTCTCTGTCCTGTGAGGGCAGACTCCGGCTGGGCACTGTTCTAACACCAAGTGAACAGCAGAGAGCGCTCAGTCACCGCCATGTTTCAGATCGCCATCTGCTGTAGCCATAGAACTAATGATGCTCTTTCTGCCTTCCCAGTTTCACAGGACTTGGACCTAGCATGTCTAGTCTAGGGTCCCCAGACTTTATTTGCACAGTGCCTGGCACATAGTAGGTGCTTAAAAATGCAAGTATGGTACAATGGTTCTGAAGTTCAGGCATTTTGTTTTAGGTTGTATCTGACCCTTTGAGACCCCATCTGGGATTTTCTTGGCAGAGATACTGGAAGGGTTTGCCATTTCCTTCTCCAGCTCATTTTACAGATGAGGAAACTGAGGCCAACAGGGTTGAAGGACTTGCTCAGGGTCATACAACTAATAAGTATCTGAGACTGGATTTGAATTCAGGAAAGTGAGTCTTCATGAATCAGGACCCAGTACTCTATGCAGTTCAGTGCCATCTGACTGCCCAATGTGGTTCTGGAATTCTGGATTCAAATTCCAAGTCTGAAGTCATGCTATATGACCTTAGGCAGTCACTTAATCTCCCTCGGTCTCAGTTTCCTCATCTGTAAAATGAGGGTTTGGTCTAAATGGTCCTAGAGGCTCCTTCTGACTCTATCATCCTCTGATGATTTAATTATTTCTGAATAATGAAGCCCTACCCTATTAACATCAAATTATTTCTCCATCCTCTGACAGAATTGTAGCTGTGATTATTATTAATAATCATCCTTCAAAAAGGCAGCAAACTGTAATGGATGGAGATCTGGACTTGAAAATAGCAAGCCTGGGGGTTCAAATCCTGCCTCTATTACTTTCTACTTATATGACCTTGTGAAAAATTACTTTTCTGTGACTCAGTTTCCTCATTTATAAAATAAGTGAGTTGCACTAGAAAAAGATGGGTTAGAAAGGCAGAACCAAGATGGCAGACCATTAGGAAGCAGTGCAATGAGCTACTTTCTACCAACTCCTTAAACAGATCTCGAAAGTGCTCCAGAGCCAAATCTCAATGGGTAAATACAGAAAAAGTCATGGTGAGGCCTTTCTTTGGTCTAGTTCAGAGAGTCAGAGAGATCCACGGACACTGGGGATAGATACTGGGGATGGGGTCAGGCCAGGAGCACATACCATGCAAGGGAGAAACTCTGTACCAGGATAAAAGGAGGTCCCAGATAAGTACGGGGGGCTCCATCAGACTCATACCAACTACTATGATTGGTAAGGTGCCAATTTGTAGTTTCACTACCCACTACCTAGTTCTGGGTCACAGATTCAAGTGGGGCCAAGATTCATGGGAATCTGTCTCTGGATTAGGGCTATGGATAGAGAAAGTAGGAAGTTCAGAAGCCATCAGTAGCCACAGTGGTGTGACTCAGACCCCCCTCCCCCAGGGTCTCACTTCCACCATATAGTTGAGCCTGCAAAATAATCAGCATAGGAATCCCAGACCAAAGGGAAGCTGACAATTCTTCTACTCTGAAACAACAATTTTCTAGCTGGCTGATAGGAGCAAAGTCCACTGTTACTCAGACCCAAACCCTGGTCAAGAATTTGCAGAGCTATGATCTGGTGCAATTTTTTTTTAAACCCTCACCTTCTGTCTTGGAGTCAATACTGTGTATTGGTAAGGGTAGGCAATGGGGGTCAAGTGACTTGCCCAGGGTCACCCAGCTGGGAAGTGTCTGAGGTCAGATTTGAACCCAGGACCTCCCTCTCTAGGCCTGATCTGGGGAAATTCTGAAAGACTTATGAAGGGGGATGCTATCCACCACCTCCAGAGCAAGAACTGTTGGAGTGGATGGATGTGGATCAGAGCAGACTAGCTTTCACATCAGTGTATTCATGGTTTTATTTTGGGGTTTGGCAGTTGTCAGAGTGCTCTTACAACAAAGACATGGATTTGTTTTGCATGATAATAAAAATCAAAACAAAACAAAAACAAAAAAGAATTTGTAGAGCTCAGACCAGGGGGCCAGTAATTACACTTTAAGGGAATTGAAAGCTAGCAAGTCTTCAACCTGTCTCTGAGTCTCTGGGATAATAGAAGACACAATACTCCAAGGAAGCAGCAAATTGAATTAGTCTAGACCTTCCCTCCAAAAGTGGGGCATAGCCCAGCCCTAATATCACATAGATTCAGCGATGTAATAAGGTGAATTTGGAAAGATGTAATAAGGGAATTTGTAGGATGTAATAGGGAAATCTTCAGGATGTAATATGAGGCTGAAGCTAGGGGTAATAACTGGTAGGATCAGGGAATAAGACAAGGCAAGGGACCCAAGGCTGGAGGTAATCAAGGGAATAGACTAGGTATTAGGGAAGTTAAGGCAATATAGTGGATGAGGAAGGTTCAATGATGAAGGATGGTAGTTGAGGTGGAGGAGAAATAAGGGAATGTCTGAGTTTAGGGAGTATAACTCTGAGGTAACAAGGGTTGCCAGGGAGAGGATGAATTAATCTAGGCAGGCAAACAGCAGCAGGGAAATACAGACTGGGACTTAGGTTAAAGACAAAACACTGAAGGGAAATAGTATGATCCCTTCAAGTAAAAGGACACTTTACAGAGCCAAGTTAAAGTCAGTCAAGACAACAGGAAACTGACTTCTGGCTTTAGTCAGTTTCACAGGAAGGGACCGGTACTGAAGTTACACTTCCTTCAAAATGGATATCCTCAGCCTCCCTCAAACTGCAGAGAGAGTATGTTGTTCCTCTTTCTCTTCCTCCCTCTCTTACTAATTAACTAATGAAGTAGCCAAAAGGTCTTGTTTAAACACAAAAGGGTGTATTGTCTTCTAGGATAGATTGGCTGGGTAGAGGATTAAGGAAGCCCTAACTGCTGCTTAGAGAAACCTTAGGTGGGGGAAGGGAGGCAGGAATGTGAGACTGAGAAAGGACCTGCCTTTACTCAGCTCTCAAGGTGATTTTGAAATCAAAAGGGATTAGGAAGTTGGATACAAAGACTCAATAAATAATTTGTTGCAAGGGTAAGACTAAAACTATCACAGATTTGAACTCTCAGATCCATACTCCTATTCACTCTTCTCAGACATTCAGGTAGGGCAAATGAAGGTAGTAATAAGATAGGGTAGGGAGATTCAAAGGATTTAGCTAAATTAACAAATCTCAAAAGAAATGGCAAATCTAGGTCAGGTTTCAATCTCAAGAAGGAGCTCAACTGGACGCTGGTTCCCTGCACCAGTTCTCAGGACCAACTGAAATTCCCAAAATTCTAAAACCTCTTAACTGACATAAGAACTCTGCAGAAGCCTGCAAAACTGCTCTGTATCTCTGTATCTCTGTATCACAGCAGATAGAAAGCCAGGTCTAGAGACTAGAGGTTCTGGGTTCAGATATGATCTCAGACACTTCCTAGCTGTGTGACCCTGGACAAGTCACTTAACCCTAATTTCCTAGCCATTACTTCTCTTCTACCTGGGAACAGATACACAGCATTGATTCTAAGACAGAAGGTAAAGGTTTAAAAACAAAAAAGAATGGGCAAACAAAGCAAGAACCACACTATAATGAACCATTATGGTGGCAGGGATACTGGAGACAGAAATCCAGAATAAAAGAATGCTTTCAAAACATCTACAAGCAATGCCTCAGGGGAAAACACAGCTTTGGCACTAACTCCACTGGAATTCCTGGGAAAGATGAAGCAAGTTTTTTGTGTTTTACTTTTTTTAAATAGAGTTAAAAATGTTTTTACAAATGGAATGAAATGCTTGAGGAAAAAATTGGAAAAGAAATGTCAACTATTAAAGAAAGAATTGGATGAGGAATTAACAACTTGGCACAAGAGTGACAAATGTTGTCAAAGCAATAAACTCCCAGAAAGTTAGAATCAACCAAACAGAAGTCAATGACTCCATGAGGCAATACAAAATATTCAAACATTATCAAAAGGCTGAAAAAAAATAGGAAGTATAGTACATAGCAAAAACAACTGACCTAGAAAATAGAACTGTTAACTTAGAAAAAACACAGACTATTAAATAGTCATAAAAGCCACTCTTTAATTAAGGGAAAGGGGGAACAGGGCTGACTAGGCCTCCACTCAGAGCCCTGCTGTGCCTTATGCAGAAGATTGAACTCTGCTTGTTCTGGACCCTACCCCCCTGGGAGTCCCACTGCCCTAGAAGATGACTCCAAGGAACAAAAGAAATCAGGGAACTTATGTACCATTTGGGAAGATCCAGGGGCTGGGAAAGATGATTGACATTATCATACTGACAGGATTCAATCAAGCCTGGGAAAGGAATCCTAGCCAGAGGCTAGGGTGTAAGGGAAGGGGCTGCTTCCAAATGATACTAAAGGATGGTTCCTGCCCAGGTGTGCCTTCTTAGGAAAGGGTCTTTGATACAAATGGGGAAGATTGCCTAAGACAAAAGGATATTTATTATTACCTTAGGGTCCATTATTCAGTCTGCAACTGCTAGTCTGGGATTCCTTTCAGGGTGGATTCTCTTGGGAACTGGAAACAAGTACAAAATTTGGGTGTCTCCAACCTACAAGCTATTTCTAAAACTTGGGGTTCATCAGATCTCACTAGGCCACAAGTTTGGGATCGCTAGATTCCACGTCGACAGAACAAAGAGAAAATATTTAAGAATCATTGGCTTATATGAATGCCATGACCAAAACTAGAACCTAAACATCTTATTTCAAGAAACCCCAAAAGATAATTGCCAAGATCTCTTAGAAGTAGAAGGCAAAGTAGAAAGAGAAAAGATCCACCTCTTATTGCCTCAAAGAAATCTTCCAGGAACATCATAACCCAAATTCAGAGTGTTCAGGTTAAAATAAAAAATACTGCAAGTAGCCAGAAAGAGAGAATTCAGGTACTGAGGGGCAACAGAGAAAGAAAGAGAGAGACAGAGAGAGAGAGAGAGAGACAGAGACAGAGACAGAGACAGAGACAGAGACAGAGACAGAGAGAAGTGTCAACATGGAATCTAGAGACCCCAAACTTGTGGCTTAGTGAGATCTGATGAACCCCAAGTTTTAGGAATAGCTTGTAGGCTGGAGACCCCCAAAGCTTGTGCTTCCCTGTTCCCATGAGAATCCACCCTGAAGGGAATCTCAGGCTAGCAGTTGCAGACTGAATAATGGACTCCAGGGTAAATGCACAATATACCCTTTTGTCTTAGGTAGTCTAGCCCATTGTATCAAAGACCCTTACCCAAGAAGACACACCTGGGCAGGGACCATCCTTTAGTATCCATTGTGTAAGCAGCCCCTTCCCTTACACCCTAGCCTCTAGCTATGATTCCTTTCTCTAGCTTGATTGTATCCTGTCAGTATTATGTCAATCATCTCTCCCAGCCCCTGGATCTTCCCAAATGGTATATAAGTTCCCCAATTTCCTTTGTTCCTTGGAGTCTTCATCTATCCTCACTCCCAGGGGGATCAGGGAGCAGAGTGAAGCAGTGTTCAATTCTTGGACTCTGCACAAGGTGCAGCTCTGCCAAAGAGGCCAAGTAGCCCTCATCCCCCTTTCCCTTGATTAAAGAGTGGTTTTATGACTATTTAATAGTTTTGTGTATTTTCTAAGTTAACGGAAGGAAGGAAGGAAAAGAGAAAGAAAGAAAGAAAAAAGAAAGGAAGGAAGAGAGAAAGAAAGAAAGAAAAAAGAAAGGAAGGAAGAAAGGAAGAAAGAGAGGGCAGGAGGGAGGGAGGAAGGAAGGAAGGAAAGAGAAATATAGAATTAAAAGTGGTATATAGGGGCAGCTGGGTAGCTCAGTGGAGTGAGAGTCAGGCCTAGAGACAGGAGGTCCTAGGTTCAAACCCAGCCTCAGCCACTTCCCAGCTGTGTGACCCTGGGCAAGTCACTTGACCCGCATTGCCCACCCTTACCAATCTTCCACCTATGAGACAATACACCGAAGTACAAGGGTTTAAAAAAAAAAAAAGTGGTATATAACTTTTTTTTAACCCTTACTTTCCAAAACTACATATTGCTTCCAAGGCAGAAGAGTGATAAGAGGATAGGCAATTAAGGTTAAGTGACTTGCCCAGGGTCACATAGCTAGGAAATATCTGAGATAAGATTTGAACCCAAGATTCACTATGTCTGGCTCTTTATCCACTGAGCCATCTAGTGAGCCACCACGCCCCCCCCCCCAATTTTTAAATAAAGAATAATTCTCATGTTGTTTATGTTAGTGCCACCCTACCACCTACAGTGATTGCCTCCATGGCCCTCCCTCCCTCATTGAGAAAGGGCAATGATACCAGTCAAAGTAAGCCCCTTTGTTTACTCCTAGAGTGATCCTGGAGAGAATGAGATGAGGATTTTTTTACTCATTCTGGAATGTTAATCTCCCAATTGTAAATTAGACTCTGTGATCTTTTCCTTATTCAATAGCCTTACAAATGCCACCTCAAAATAAAATAGAATTTCTGGAGGGTGGAAGGAAATGTGATGGGCAAACTTTTTTTTTTAATTTATTTTTTGAGGGGCAAACTTTTAAAGAGGGGGCCAAAGGAAAAGAAATGCTCTTCCATCAGTCTGTTTCTAAGGCAACTCTTTCAAAGTTTCATTGTATTGTATCCTACTCATTGTATTGGTCAGATTAGGAATAATGTAGCATAGCGGGATAGAACATTTCAGGGGGGCGCATCTGGCCTGTGGATCATAGTTTGCCCATCACTAGACACCATCTCTGAGTTCTTCGCAGCTCTAACTTGCTCATATGACTAAGAACCATGATGATGCCGGAACGCTGGTATGAATTCAGGAATTCTTTAAAGTGAATGAGCACCTGCAGATTCTGTAAAAGCTCCCAGAGCTCTTCCTGAAAAGGAACCACCTGGCTGGCATTGTGGGCCCCCTGCATGAACCCCGCTCTGGGTGCCTGCTTTGGGTGCCCGCTCTGGCTCCTGGCTGGGAGCTGGCCCTCTAGTGCAAACCTCTCAAGAGTAAATGAAACCCAAAAGGAGGCAACTGGCCAGC
Source organism: Gracilinanus agilis (assembly GCF_016433145.1). Lineage (NCBI taxonomy): Eukaryota > Metazoa > Chordata > Mammalia > Didelphimorphia > Didelphidae > Gracilinanus > Gracilinanus agilis. The sequence continues at coordinate 15,915,500 of NC_058134.1, read as the reverse complement.
CCTAGCTGAGGCAGGCAGCACAGGATTTGAACTCTTCTCACGACCAATCCGGACGCCACACGGCCTCCTTCCGCCAGTCTGCAGCTGATGAAAGCCCAAAAGGGTTTTTAGACATTTAACCAAAATAGATTCAGATATTTCAAGCAATGTCATTTTTTCCAAAGGATGTGTCAAAGCTGGCAGATGATAGAGTGTCCTTAGATGCACTTTTCTGTAATGACTTTTCTAGCAGAGTCAAGTCAACATGCATTTATTAATCGCTAACTGTGTGCCAGGCACTGTGCCAAGCTCTGAGGATGCACAAACAAGCAGCCGCAGAAAAAAAGACAGTCCTGCCCCCAAAGAGCTTCCGCCCTAACGGGCAGCCAGTGGAGGGAAGGATTTGGGGCAGGATTGTAAAAGGAGGCCAGCCGTCACACCCTTTCCAGTAGCAATGGCGCCACTAATTGAATTACTGCTTCTGGAGCCACAGGTGGCACGATGCCAAGTGAGCCTGGTTTCTGATGGCTGCTGGACATGATGAAGAGCCTTTTAGTGGGGCTGGTGTCAAAGACTGCAATTTTCAAAAATGCCTAATGAAGGCCCTGAATGTCTTCTTGGGAGCAGTTCTCATTATGCTGTAAATGAGCCTTGAGGTAGCCAGGATGCCAGGAAGGAGAAGAATCCGGGTCAGAGCTCTCCATCTGGAAATGACTTCTGAAGTCATCTGACAGGGAAGGAAACTGAGGCCCGGGAAAGGGAAGGGACTTGCCCAAGGTCACCCAGAAGGGAAAGGGCAGTGTCAGGGCTTGAATGTAGTTTCTTTAACTCCCAGTATGGAGAGGAGCTGGGCCACTGGCCTTTATCAGTAAAGGAGGTGGAGAAGTGACCCGGGAGGACCACGGAACGAAGGCTGAGCCCAGGAGGATTTCTGAGCAATGCCCCCTCCTGGTGGCCATAGACAGTCTTATGAGCTTGATGGGATCCAAGAGGTCGTCTTTGTTCAGTGGTTTTTCAGTTGTGTCTGACTCCATTTGGGATTTTTTAAAATTAATTTATTTTTTAAACCCTTAACTTCTATGTATTGCCTCCTAGGTAGAAGAGTGGTCAGGGTGGGCAATGGGGGTCAAGTGACTTGCCCAGGGTCACACAGCTGGGAAGTGTCTGAGGCCGGATTTGAACCTAGGACCTCCCGTCTCTAGGCCTGGCTCTCACTCCACTGAGCTACCCAGCTGCCCCTGGGATTTTTTGACTAACTTTCCAGAGTGATTTGTCATTTCTTTCTTGGGCTCATTTTGCAGAGGAGAAAACTGAGGCAAACAGGGTGAAGTGACTTGCCCAGGGTCACACAACTAGGATGTATCTGAAACCAAATTTGAATTCAGAAAGATGAGTCTCTTTACCTCCAGACCCAATGTACTATCCACTGTGGACACACACACACACACACACACACACACACACACACACACACACGCAGATCTGGATCTCCTGGCACTGAGATCCGCTCTCCAGCAGATATTCCATGGTGGATGTAAGCTTTGTAAGCTTTCATGAGTGCACGGGGAACCACTGAGGAAGGGACTCCCTGTGCCAGGGAAGACCACGGGAGCCCAGCGGTCCGTCACTGAGACCTCTGAGGCCATCTTGTCCAAGCCATTCCCCAGAGGCATCTCCCACCCCTCGGCCAAAGGAACATCCCTAGCAAATGGCCGCTTGTCTCTTGCAGATTTCCAGAGAGGAAGAGCCAGCCTGCTGCCTTCCTTCCCGTGAGGGTGCTCAGTCCATGTTTCGAGTTCATGTTTGCCTTGTTAGGAAGCTTTTCTTGCCGTGCAGCCCGCCTTGGCCTCTTTGTAGCTTCTCCCCAGTTCTCCTGGTTCTGCCCTCTGGGACCAAACACGACAAAGGTGCATCCCTCCTCGACATGGCATCTCTCCAGAGCCTTGAACCCAGCACTCTTGTGCCGCCGAGTCTTCTCCTATTTTAACATCTCCAGTTACTCTTCATAGGACCACCTCAAGGTCTTCACGTCCTGACCACTATCCTCCTTTGTAAACTGCAGCTCCCCACCCCGAATGAACTGCAGACATGTGTGACCCGGGCAGAGGATAACAGGACGATCGCCTCCCTGGCCTCCCCCAGCGCTGCCCAAGATCCCATCACCCTTAGAGAGTTGGCTGGACAATTGAGAGAAGTGACTTGGCTAGGGTCATCCCAGCCAGCACGTGGCAGAGTGACCCTCTGACTCCAAAGCCAGCTCTATCCACTACGCCACATTGTCTCTGCTGGCGGCCATGGTTTTCTGTGTCCCTCCCCACCCCCACATGTTTACAGTTTCTTATTCACATCATTTCCAGCCACTGTGATTGGATGTAAGCAAATGACATGGCTGAGACAGCACCGCTGCCCGGAGAGCAGCTGTTTGCCATTTGCTTGGGTCTTCATGACAACCCTGTGAGGTAGATGCTATTGTGAATCCCCATTTCACAGATGAGAAAACTGAGATGGAGGAAGGTAAAGAGACTGGCCAAGTAAGTGTCTGAGGCAAGCTTCCAGCCCCCATCTGGACTCTAGTTCCAGTCCTCTATCCATGCTCCCTCCTGGAGCTACACAGACCCCTGGAGTTGGAGTCAGGATGATCTAGATTGGAATCCCGTCTTAGGTGTTGGCATGTTGTATGACTCTGGAAAAGTTCCTTATCCATCGTGTGCCTCTGTTTCCCCATCTTTAAACAGATTCATACTAGCAGCTGCCTCACAGGAGTATTATGATGATTAAACAAGACAATAAATGTAAAATAATTGAGATAGTTAGATGAAAGGTAGGTAGGTAAATGAATAGAGATGGATAGAAGGATAGATAGATGGATAGAAGAATGGATGGATGGATAGAAGAATGGATGGATGGAGAGAGAGAGATAGAGAGAGACAGAGA
>NC_058134.1:15876268-15912194 GCF_016433145.1 Gracilinanus agilis | reverse complement strand
GAGAGAGAGAGAGAGAGAGAGAGAGAGAGAGAGAGCAAGCATACATTAAGCAACTCTGTGTCAGTGCTGAGTCCTAGGGATACAATTATACACAGCCAAGATAATCTCTAACCTCAAGCAATTTATCATTTAATAAGAGAAAATAGCACACACGGAAAAGGGTGCTGGAAGTGGAGGAGAATGGGCTGGGAGCAGGAGCCATTGTGGTTCATGGTGAAGAGACATCTAGGATGTGGCTTAAAGGTGGAAACCCCAGTAAAAGAAGACAAAGACTGATGTAACAGAGCCAGGAACCCCAGCCTGGGGCTTTGCAACTTTTAAAAGCCCAAACAAATACGGGCTGTTATGTCTATGACCTTCCCGATTTACCTGTATGGTTTAATTGTGGTGGACCTTGACCAATAGGCGAGGAGACCATCTTGTGTGCCCAAGACTGCCATCTTTGCTGCTGAGAGTCACATTCCTTGTCTCCACCCATGTTCCCCTTGATTCTTGCCCTCCAGCCTTCCTTGTGCTCCATGTCCACTCCCTTATTCCTTCTCCCAGCCCATGGCTCCCTCATCTTTCCCCTGAGCACCAGTACTTCCCATGGTCCATCCCAAAGGTCCTTCCCAGCTCTGACAGCTTACAATTCCCAGGAGGCATCTTATAAAAAACAGAGCCCCACCGCCTCTGCTCTCAGAGAGCCTCTGGTCCAGCGGATCCAGCCCCTTCCTAAATCAGATGAAGAAGCTAAAGTTCAGGAAAATTAAAGGACTTGCCCAAAGTCATACAACCACTAAGGGGCAAAGCATTGGGCAGCCTCCCTGCATTGCCCTGTAGCTCATAATCCAGGCTGGATTTCTCTTAGGTCGCTGACATTCTGCAGTTCCTGGTAGTTCCAGAAACATCATCAGCCAAGGGACAGAAAAGAAGTGTTTTTCAATGACACAAAGAGTTCACACAATCCACCTGCCTCCAGAGGTTTAGAAGCAGATTCATACATCCCATTATCTGCCTTTAGTGACTAAATCCAAGGCGTATTTCAGTTTCTCTAACCTCATCTCTCTCCAGTTGAGAGGCTGCATCTTTGAGTTGGTGGCTTTCATTCTGGTCTCAAACCCCCAGAGCTCCTGGTCTCCTTCACAGTTATTATAAATAGCCTTTTGATAGCTCAGTAGCTTGCTAAAGCCTGAAGGGATGAAAGACTTCCAGGGAGACAGAGTCCGTCCTCAGATTCTTTTTCCTTTTAAGTTTCCAAATGCTTTCTCCAGAAATCACAAGGGGTAGAAATCCTCATTCGGACACAGAGGTAACTGTCGGTCACCCAGATCCGTCTGTTCATTCATTGTTCACAATTCACAGGAGAAGCAGGAAGCAGGATGGTCTGCTGGGAGTGACACTTCTGACTGTACATGGGGGAGAGCTCTTTACAAGAGCTAAAGACGACAGAGAAGGACCAGGCAGTAAGTAAACAAGCATTAAAAAAAAAACCCAAAAACCCTTACCTTTTTAGAACTGATATCAAGAATTGGTTCCAAGGCAGAAGAGCCACAAGGGCTAGGCAATTGGAGTTAAGTGACTTGTCCAAGGTCACATAGCTAGGCAGTATCTGAAGTCAAATTTGAACCCAGGACCTTCCATCTTCAAGCCTGGCCCTCTATCCGCTGAGACATTTAGCTGCCCTTAACAAGCATTTATTAGTCACTTATTCTATGGAAAGCATCATGCTAAGAGCTGAGGAAACAAGAGGGCAAAAACAGTGCCTACTTTCAAAGTGCTCCTATTCTAAGAAGGGTAATAAATAACTAAGAATACACTATGTGACTAGAAGGGAATCTCAGAGGGTAGGCACTAGCAGTAGGTGAGGGGCAGGATCTAGGAGAGGTTTCCTGCAGAAAATGGGATTTGAGTGGAATCTTAAAAGAAGCCAGGGGAAAAAAAAGAACTCAGGAAAGCTAGGAATTAGGGGTGAGGAAGGACAGCATTCTGGGTAGGGGGGGATGGCCGGGGCACAAGCCTGAAGTTGGGGAATGGCTTGAGTAACGAACAGCAAAAAGGAGATGAATCTTCATCTATCGGTAAAATTTCATAGCTAGAACAAGACCTGTTTAAGGAAGAAATATACTTCATGTTGGATACTTTAACTTCAGCTATTCTGAGCAGAACTCACCAGCTTTCCTTAAACCAAACCTTCTTCCTCATCCCCTATTTATTTTTTAAAATGATTTATTTTTTCTCAGTAACATATAAAGACAATTTTTTTCTTTTTCTTTTTTTTTTTTTTTAAATTTTAAACCCTTAATTTCTGTGTATTGACTTACAGGTGGAAGAGTGGTAAGGGTAGGCAATGGGGGTCAAGTGACTTGCCCAGGGTCACACAGCTGGGAAGTGTCTGAGGCTGGATTTGAACCTAGGACCTCCTGTCTTTAGGCCTAGCTCTCAATCCACTGAGCTACCCAGCTGCCCCCATAAAGACAATTTTTAATATTTTTGTTTTTAAGTTTTGAGTCCCAAATTTTCTCCCTTCTTCTGAACTTCCTGAGACAGTAAGCAAGCTGATACCAATTTTATGTGGGTAATAGAGTAAGACATTTTTCCTTATTAGTCATTTTGTGGGAGAGATCTGAAATTTTTTTAAAAAGAAGAAAATGAAATGTAGTATGTTTCCGTCTGTGTTCAGATTCCATCAGTTGTTTTTCAGAGGACAGATGGCATGTTTCATCATGAGGGTCTGCGATTGTCTTGGATCACTGCATTGCTGAGAATAACTAGGTCATTCACAGTTATTTGTCAAGAAATATTGCCATCGCTGCGTACAAGGTTCTTCTCGTTCTGCTCACTTCACTTTGCATCCGTTCACATGAGTCTTTTTAGATTTTTCTCAAATCATCCTGCTTGTCATTTCTTATAGCCCAATAGAATTCCATAGCTAATAATAAAACTATTTATTATAAGATAGTTATTATGAATAATTAACTTATTCAGCCATTCTCCAAGGATGGACATCCCCTTAGTTTCCAGTTCTTTGCCACCACAAGAAGAGCTGTAGTAAATATTTTGGTACAACAAGTCCTTTTCCCTCTTTAAAAAATCTCTTCAGGATACAGAGCTAGAAGTGGTACTACTGGACCAAGGGGTCTGCCAAGTTTTAGAATCTTTTGATCATCGCTCCAAGTTGTTCTCCAGAGTGTTTGACTGGATCACAACTCCACCAACACCAACTCCCTTGTCTCGGACGAGGCGGCTACCAGAGGTCACCAATGTGGGAGTCAAACTCGATGCTTCTTCCTCTCTCACCACCACATCCAAGCAATTTCCAGGTCTTGTTTAATCCAACCTCTACACTATCTTTCGTCTTCATCTCCCTCATTATGACTCCGGCCACAGTGGAGTCCCTGATAGCCTCTGATCTGGACAATTATGAGACTCTCACTAGTGTCTCCATTCTCTCTCTCCAAATCTAACCCATAAGATTCTCTTCCTTCCACCGGAGAGTTCTTCCCTGAACCCCGATCTTGCGGAAGAACCCCAGATCAGTGATCCTTCATTCTCCAGTCTTTGCCGCCATACACTCTGCCGCCACCTTTTCCCTTCCCCCCATTAGAACGTAAGCTTCTTGAGGGCAGACACTGTCTTTTTTTCTCCTTTGAATTTTGTCTCCCCAAAGATTAGCAGCTTGCCCGACCCACAGTAAGTATTTAATTGATGCTTTTCTAACTAATTTGACTTGACTTCTTGATAAACAGAACTGTTGCTTCCCTACTCAGGAAGGGTCAGAGGCTCCCTCCTCAAATGAGGTAAAGTAGGTACAAAAGTGGTTTGACATCTGACTGGTATTCTGAGATTCAGCCCCGCCCTGGATGCCCTATTACTCCTCTGTTCCTGTGAAAACAGGCAAGAGGGAGTAAGTTCTTCTGTTTTTGTTTTTGTTTTTTAATAAAACCCTCACCTTCCGTCTTAGAGTCAATACTGTATATTGGCTGCAAGGCAGAAGAGCAGTAAGGGTAGTCAATGGGGGTCAAGTGACTTGCCCAGGGTCACACAGCTGGGAAAGTGTCTGAGGCCGGATTTGAACCCAGGACTTCCCATCTCTAGGCCTGGCTCTCCATCCACTGAGCCACCCAGCTGCCCCTTCTTCTGTTCTTTTTTTTTTTTTAATCCTTGTCGGTATCCATTTTAAGACATAAGAGTAGCAAGAGCCAGGCAGCTAGGAAGTGTTTGAGGTCAAATTTGAATTCTGGTCCTCCCAACTCCAGGCCTGGCTCTCCATCCACTGAGCCCCCTAGCTGCCCCTATCTCCTTTGTTGTTTAGACCTTGAATGCCCCTTTTTGTCCCATCTGTCTATGTCCTTCTTTTCCTTTAAGGCTCAACTGAAGCCTCACCTCCTTCATCAAGCCTTAATAGACCTCTCCTAACCCCCTAAGCCCTTTCTCTCTTCCCCGAGACCTCAGGGGGACTGTACGTGCCCCAGGTAGGCGTCTGCTTATCTGGGGCCTGTTTTTCTTCTCTTCCTAGACTTTTTGGAGTTCCTGGAGGGCAAGGATAGTGCACGAGCTCTGCTGCTCATGGTATGTCCTTAGCCAAGGGAAGAGAGAGAGCCGGCTTAGGCATGGGAGAGCCCAGCTTTGGAGCCCGTCCCTGCCACTTAGCACCTCTGGGACTTCTCTCCAAGCCTCAGTTTCCTCAACTGTCCTCTGAAGGGTTCAGCCCAAAGTTATGATGTCAAGATGTGGGCAGACTCTCTTCACCTCATCCTGCTTCCCCCATGGAAGTTTCCAGAAGGTAGCATCCTTTCATTATAATCTCTCTCTCTTCCCCTGGAGACTTCTAAGTGCTTTCTCCAGAATAGCTTCTCTTTCCCTGTGGGATAACTTCCCACCCAAAGCCTTGCTGGGGTGTCGATGTAGGGAGCCTTCACTAGAAGGGATGAGTTGGTCAAAAGGATCCCAAACGGTTTTTTGGCTCATTAAGAAGCCTCGATCAGAGGAGTGAAGGGGGCCTTGTGTGCCAAGCTCTTATCTCTACTTAAAGAAAACAAACCAGGCAGCCGAGAGGGAGGCGACTGACCCGGAGCCCAGCCGTGAGTCAGCCGCCGGGCTGGGGCAGAGCAGGGGCCGCCTGGCTTCCAGCATTCGCGACCACAAGATTTGCTTATTCGCACACTCTCGTCTCAAAGTCTTCGCACTTCCTGTCCTCCCACTTAGAAGGCCCTTCTTCCACCTTGCTGGCACTCTCGACTCTGGTGCTTCTTTGTGGGGTGGGAGACACCCTGGGGGCTAAAAGGCAGCTCTGCCAGGGCTGCCCAAGACGGGAAGGCTTCAAGCTCGAGCCTGGGACGATCCTGGATCCTATCCCCCAACCCCCAGCCCAAGTGGCAAAAGGCAGAGGGTTCACCAGAGGATTGGTGAAGAAATGATGGGTTTGTCAGCCCTTACCTTTTGCCTTAGAATGGACTCTAGGTATTGGTTCCAAGGTAGAAGAGCAGTCAGGGCCAAACGACTAGGGGAAAGTGACTTACCCAGGGTCACACAGCTAGGAAGTGTTTGAGGCCAGATTTGAACCTAGGATCCCCTGATTCTCTATCCACTGAGCCATATAGCTCCCCAAGAAAGAATTTTTTTTTTAAACCCTTAACTTCTGTGTATTGGCTCCAAGGTGGAAGAGTGGTAAGAGTGGGCCATGGGGATCAAGTGACTTGCCCAGGGTCACACAGCTGGGAAGTGGCTGAGGCCGGATTTGAACCCAGGACCTCCTGTCTCTAAGCCTGGCTCTCCATCCACTGAGCTACCCAGCTGCCCCCTAGAGTAGGGACTTAATGCTGGGTCATCAGCCAATCAACTGAAAGAGAAGAGCTCCACTGCTGCGGCTGTCTCCATCACTGAGGCTCCAAAGTGAAGATCCTTATGAGATGCTGGAATCTTATATAGCAGCTCCCTGAGCCATCTGAGGAATGATCTGCCTGGAATTATAAGGGGAGGAAAAGGAAGCCATTAGTAGCTGGGAGCCTTCTGTAGAATGGAGGGTTTAGGTTGAATCATGAAAGAAGCCGAGGAAAGTAAGAGTCAGAGATGAGGGTAAAAGCATTCTCGGCATGAGGAAGAGTCATGGAGAAAGGGAATATAGTGCTGGGCTGGAGAAACTTCCAGCAGGCCATTGTCAGTGGACCCAAGAGTGTATGGAGAGAAGTGAAATCAAGCTTAAGGAGCCAGGAAAGGCAGAAAAAGGCCAAGTTAATAAGGGGATTAAAATCCAAACAGAGGATTTTATGTTGGAATCCCAAAGCCATAGGGAGCCAGTGGGGTTCATGAGGAGGAGAGGGGGTAGGGACCTGGCCAGACCTATACTTTAGAAAAATCACCTTGGCAGCCGAGTGGAAGGCGGATTGGACTGGGGAAAGATGTGAGTCAGGGAGACCCATTAGAAGGCTATTACATAGTCCAAGTGAGAGGTGGTAAAAGCTACAGCAGGGTGCTAGCTGTGGGAGCGGCGAGAAGGACATGTATAGGTGACAGGAGGCAGAAAGAACATGTGGCAATGGCTTGGATATGGGGGGTGAGTAGGAGTGAGAAGTCCAAGATAACCGGGAGATTGCAAACCTGGGGGACTGGAGGAAGGGGGCACCCTGGGGAGTAATGCGGAAGTTCAGCGAATGGGCATGTTTTCTGAGGGAGAGATAATAAGACGTGGTTTGGACTTGTTGAGTTTACCATGTCACTGCATCACAATGATAACTGAGCCCATGGGAGCTGAGGAGATCAGCAAGGGAGATAGCAGGGAGAGAAGAGACGCCCCAAGACAGAGCTTTTGGAGACTCCCACAGTCGGTGGGTTCACGCCCATGAATGAAGGAGACAGAGCAGCGAGTGGTCAGACAGCTGGCAGAGACGCCATCTGAGAGGAGAGAGAATGTGATAAAAATATCACATGATGCAGAGAGAGGGTGAGGAGAAGTCTTGATTCTCCCTCATTTGTTCTGTATTTTTATAATGGATTTTGTCTGTAGAGAAAGATAAAGTTGATTTTTCTAAAAGTGTTTCCTATAAATGAGTAAACCATACTATGGGAAAAGACAAAAGGGAATCCCTATAACAGTCCAAGACTTAAAGCCCCCTTCCTCTTTCTTCTCCTCTCCTCTCTCACCTCTCTTGTTTTTTCTCCTCTCTCTCTCTCTCTCTCGTTCTCTCTCTCTCTCTCTCTCTCTCTCTCTCTCTCTCTCTCTCTCTCTCTCTCGTTCTCTCTCTCTCTCTGTCTTTCTCTCTCTCTCTGTCTCTCTCTGTCTCTCTCTTCACCTTTCATTGCCTCTACTTCCTCTCTCCCCTCTCACTTTCTCACCTCTCTCTCCTCTTCTCTCTCTCTCTTTCTCTCTCCCCCCTTGTTCTCTCCTCTAACCTCTCTTGCTTTTTCTCCTCTCTCTCTTGCTTGTTCTCTGTCTCTGTCTCTCTTCACTTTTCTCTGTCTCTACCTCTTATCTCTCCTCTCTTGCTTTTTCTCTTTCTCTTTCTGTCTCTCTCTTCCTCTCCCACCTCTACCTCTCTTCACCTCTCTCTGCCCCCCTCCCACATATACATATACACACACAAACAGAAGGGCTTAAAGTGAAAGAGTAAGATTATTGTCCTTCAAGGTTGAGAGAACCCTAGTGTAGTAGGTAGCAATTGGGTTGATACTTGAAGGAAAAGATTCTAAGTAGTGAAGGTGAGGAGGGAAAGCATCCCTGGCATGAGGGACAGCTTAAGCAAAGGCCCTGAAGGAGGAGATGGTGTTTTGAAAACTCAAGGCAAACACAACTCACAACAAATGTGAGTTGAATATTTATTTGCAGTAGTTTGCTGAAGGATGCATATACCCTATGTATAAAGAGAGGGAAGGGCTCAAAGGTTTAAACAAAGCCAGGCTTTGCTCTGGGCTTCCCCCAGGATTCTTGGAGCAGCCACATAGCAGCTCGTTCAGCAAGAGACCACTGATTTCATGGACCACATTAAGGCTGTGTGCTTGGTATGGTGCTTTGGGCTGCCCAGTGTTCTCACATCTATGATCTCATTCTCTCCTCCCAACAATCTTGCCCTGCCAAAAGGGAAAATGTCTTTATGGCTATTTTCCAGAGTAGAAAACTGAGACTCAGGGGCTAAATGATGCAGTTACAGTTGGTGAGTGACAGAGCTAGAGTCAGAACATAGCATCTCAGGATGCTTAATTAGAAGATACCTTTAAAAATGACCTGATTTAGGGGGCAGCTGGGTAGCTCAGTGGATTGAGAGCCAGGCCTAGAGACGGGAGGTCCTAGGTTCAAATCTGACCTCAGACACCTCCCAGCTGTGTGACTCTGGGCAAGTCACTTGACCCCCATTGCCTACCCTCACCACTCTTCTGCCTTGGAGCCAATATACAGTATTGACTCCAAGACAGAAGGTGAGGGTTTTAAAAAATAAAAAAAAAAAATAAAATAAAATAAAAAAATAAAAATGACCTGATTTATCTCTTCACATTTTACAAAGGAAAAAACTGAGGCCGGGGGTGATCTATTTAAAGTTAGAGTTTGTTTTAATTATATAGTTATTGGCAGAGCTAAGATTGGAACCTCTCAGGATCTCAGGATTTAAGAGAAGAGTCTGCTTCTCCTCAGCTTACAGAGGAGGAAATTAAGGTCAAGGATAAGAGACTTACTAAGTCACAATTGGTTCATGGACTAGTTGAGGTTAGCTACTCTTAGGTGCTTGAGATTCCTAGCAATAAGGGGCCATTAAGATAATATGATGCAGCTCCCTTCCCTTGTTTTACGTAATAGGACCCTGGAGCCTACAGAAGATGACTTGCCCAAGATCACCCATATAGGGAAACTTGTAGAGCCTTTAGGTGTAATGTCTATAATCCACTTTATGAGGTACCCCAATCACAAAATTCAGAGTATTGCCCTCTACTGGGGACTTCAGCACTATCCACAGATAATGAGTATCAGAAGAATTCTTTGATGAATAAAAATTCTGAGAGACAGGATTCTGGGTAAGAAAAATCAAGTTATAGATTAGGCTAGCAATAATCAACAAATTAATGATCAGTGATCTCTTTAACAATCAAAGACAAATTCATTCAGCATCTTGAGTCATGAAGTACCATTTTGGAAGCTCATTACTTAGCCCTTCCCAAGACATCTCTAACTGGTAGATACCAATGAGGCAGTGAGCTAATGTTTTCAAGACCCTCCCTGATCCCCTCATGATGAGGAGGAAAATCACATGCTTCATCACAGGATTCCAATATCCCTGCTGATCTAGATGAAGAAATCAAGTCAGGTTTGGCCTGGTTGAGATTTACTTTCCCTCATTCATCCCAATAGAGGGATTAAGGACGTTGTCATGCTGCGCCTTGGAAAAATTTGGCCAAAATCAGTTTTTGTTTACTAGACAGGATGGAGTTTATATTCCTAATCTTAATTGTCTCAGTTTTAGAAGGGACAGAGAATGTGAGGGTATTCCTAGGATTGTCAGGACACGGGAATGAGGGAAAAGTCTTGACAAATAGGTTACAGAGCCCTATTAAAGAGCAAATAACATGGTATTAAGACTAAACCTTCTATTCCACAGAACATGTTGTATCAGGAACATTGTTCTAGTCACATGATGATAAAAATTAAAAAATCATAAATTACATATTTAAAAAGCTAATTTGTAGTGACAGATACATGGGTACATAATTTACATATTCAAAGCTCATCTATAGCATGCTCAAGTTTGAACTTCAACCCGTAGTGTAGACAATGGTAAACACCTTGTCTTTTCCCTTTTTTTTATATCCTCATTGTTTAGCACAGTACCTGGCACTTAGTAGGCACTTAATAGATATTGATCAATTTATTGATAGCCATGTGAGATTTAAATTAAGGCAGGAAGATTGTTCTAGTGGCATCTCTACCATTCTTTTCCCCTCTAGATTTCCTTCTCTCTCTGTCTCTCTGTCTCTCTGTCTTTCTCTCTGTCTCTGTCTGTCTGTCTGTCTGTCTGTCTGTCTCTGTCTCTGTCTCTCTGTCTCTGTCTGTCTCTCTGTCTCTCTATCTCTCTGTCTCTGTCTCTCTGTCTCTGTCTCTGTCTCTCTCTCTCTCTGTCTCTCTCTCTCTCTCGTTCTCTGTCTCTCTCTCGTTCTCTGTCTTTCTCTCTCTCTCTCTGTCTCTGTCTCTCTGTCTCTGTCTCTGTCTCTGTCTCTCTCTCTCTCTCTCTCTCTCTCTCTCTCTCTTAACCTTAAGGAGTATGATTCCTAGGAATTACCAAGAGTGCTATAGGGTTATTGGTGGCACCATGGATAGAGCCCTTGTCCTGGATTCAAGAAGACCCAGTTCAAATGCAAATCCTTAGATATTTATTAGCTGTGTGGCTCTAGGCAAGTCTTGTAACTTATGCCTGCCTCAGTTTCTTCATCTATAAAATAAGGATCATAATAGCACCCACCTCCCCAGGTTATTGTGAAAATTAAATAAAATAATATTTCTAAAGTGCTTAGCAGAGTTTCTGGCACATAATAGAAAGTATTAGAAACACTCCTTTCCTTCCTTCCTTCTTCTAAGTCCCAGAAGACTCAGAGCCTGTTTCCTCCATTATAAAATGAGAGGATTAGACTAAACTAAATTAAGGGTAGCCAAACTACAGAGGGATTGTAGGCTCATGGACTAAGAATGATTTTTACATCTTAAAATACAATAAAACTTTGTTGTAAAATGTACAAACAATTCTTAGCTAACAAGACCATAGTTTGTACTCATATATGTCTCTGGATGGCCACCTTGGTTTAGCCAGACTAGCTTTCTCTGTTCTTTTATCTCTAATCTTTGTGGTTTTGCCTCAGTTATCCCCCATATCTAGCTTGTTCCCAGAACAATTCACAATAGGAACTGAAGGTCTCCAGAGATTTGGGACACAATTTTGCTGTTTCTGCTACAGGAGTTGATCCCAAGCCCCCACTCTGAGATGGGAAGCTTCCTTTCCAGCTTCATCCACAGGCTGGGATGAGTTCCTGCAGTCTCTGGCTGGTGTGATGCTAAGCTTTTTCAGCAGGAGCAGAGATCCTTAGCTCAGGAACAGAAGGCGTTTCTTCTTTCCGAGTCCCTCAGAGCCTCAGTTCTGAGGCTATTTGTCACCTCCAGGCAGGAGATGAAAGAACAAAATTCTCCTAGCTCAAAAGTCTTTTCCCTCTGTAAATCACTTCATGCTGCCTTAAGGTGATTCGTTTCAGTTCAGACATTTCATTTCCCATATTCCTTTGGGAACCTCATGTAGGCGAGTGAGAAGGGATGAAGGCATGAGTGCAGCGTGTTCCCTGGAAGCCCACATAATGACTTGCTGGTCTCTTCATATGTAGTGAAAGCATTTGAGCCTTCTGTCTCCTAAAGTAATGAATGTGTATTTGCAACCTCTTTACCTTTAAATATCTCTTTCTCTGCACATGTTTAGTTTAGTTTTTGTTGGCCTCACTGAGGCCTCACTCATCCCCTCCCACTGTCACGTCACATATAGTCTTTGTATACTTTCTTATGTACATGTGACATCCCCTCTGAGTTGATTCTCCCAACTTGCTCGGACAACGGACTCTTTCTCAACTTGAAGTAGTAGGCATAGCCCCGAGGGATGGAGATTTCGAATTCTGCCCTTCACAAGCCCCCATCCAGCACGTGCCTCGGTATCAATCCACCAGTGGATGTTAATAAGCTTTTAGAAAAGGTAGTAACTGAGAAGGAAGAACAAGAACAATAGTTAAAAAGGGATCTTCCAAACCAGGAGCTGGTCCTTCTTAGGCATGCACAATCCCTGGAAAAAGCCATCTCAGACTTAAAGTACAAAGACTAGGAGGAATAAAGGTTGAGAAAACCTAGATCTGAAAGGTAGACTTCGGGGCTAAGATGACGGCAGAGCAGAAGGAAGGGCCACACTCTCCTCACAAACGGCCCATATGAAGCGTCTCAAAAGAACAAAAATCTAAATCAGACGAGTGAAGGGGCTCTGCCAAAGGGCACAGTCTTGAAGGTAGGCAGTTTGGGGGTATTTCCACAATATAAGGGGTAAAACTAGACCTACAGAAGCATGAGCTGAATACGCCTCCCCCACAATACCTACCACGCCAGAGTTGGAGGGAGGGCCGGGGCAATCTCTAAATTCTGGGGGGCTGGATGAGGACACCACAGACTTACCTCTGAGGGCAGAGCAGGGCCTTGGCAGTGAGACTTGGGACCTGAGGCTGGGGAGCATAGAGTGCAGAGCCTGGGCACGGAGACAGGGCGGCAGACACAACACAAAAATAGCCTCAGGACAAAACTTTTTAAAGCCCATTCTAAGAAGAACTGCCTGCCCACCTCACTCAGACTTCTGGCTGGGAAGCCCAATACAGAGAAAAAAATGAACATGGCCATGGGCACCAACACAAAGGAACTGCAATCCACAAGTACCAAAAGAAATAAACTCCAACAGAAAAAGCCTTTGACTAGAGATAACCCCAATGGAGAAAAAGGGCAAAGTACAGAAGCAACAGCAGAGAGTGACAAACAAGCAAAAACGTCACAATTAAAAAAAAAAAAAGAAATTGGTCATAAGCTCTCAAGAAACTCAAAATGGAATTCAAAAACCAAGTAAATTGCCTATTCATGTCCCTTGCCCATTTATCGATTAGGGGATGGCTTGATTTTTTGTACAATTGATTTTGCTCCTTGTATATTTGAGTAATTAGGCCTTTGTCTGAGTTTTTTGTTATAAAGATTTTTTCCAAATTTGTTGCTTCCTTTCTAATTTTGGTAGCATTGGCTTTGTCTGTACAAAAACTTTTTAGTTTAATGTAGTCAAAATTATTTATTTTACATTTTGTGATTTTTTTCTAACTCTTGCTTGGTTTTAAATCTTTCCCAAAGATCAGACAAGTATACTATTCTGTGCTCACCCAATTTACCTATAGTTTCCTTCTTTATATTCAAGTCATTCACCCATTCTGAGCTTATCTTGGTGTAGAGTGTGAGATGTTGATCTAAACTTAATCTCTCCCATATTGTTTTCAAATTTTCCCAGCAGTTTTTGTCAAATAGTGAGTTTTTGTCCCAAAAGCTGGGTTCTTTGGGTTGATCAATGACTGTCTTGCTGATATCACTTACCCTAAGTCTATTCCACTGATCCTCTCTTCTGTCCCTTCACCAGTACCATATTGTTTTGATGACTGCTGCTTTATAGTGCAGTTTAAGATCTGATACTGCTAGACCACTTTCCTTCATATTTTTTTGTTCATTATTTCCCTTAATATTCTTGGTCTTTTGTTCTTCCAAATGAACTTTGTTATAGTTTTTTCTAATTCAGTAAAAAAGTTTTTTGGTGGTTTGATAGGTATGGCACTAAATAGGTAAATTAATTTGGGTAGGATGGTCATTTTTATTATGTTAGCTTGTCCTACCCATGAGCTCTCAAAGTTTTTCCAATTGTTTAGATCTAGTTTTAATTGTGTGGAAAGGGTTTTGTAGTTGTGTTCGTATAATTCCCGTGCTTGTTTTGGTAGATAGATTCCTAAGTATTTTATATTGTCTAGGGTGATTTTAAATGGAATTTCTCTTCCTGCTGCAATGTGTTGGAAATATATAGAAATGCTGATGATTTATGTGCATTTATTTTGTATCCTGCAACTTTGCTAAAGTTGTTGATTATTTCCACTAACTTTTTAGTTGATTCTCTAAGATTTCCAGTACAATGTTAAATAATAGAGGTGACAATGGGCATCCTTGTTTCACTCCTGATCTTATTGGGAATGCTTCTAATTTATCCCCATTGCAGATGATGTTTGTTGATGGTTTTAGATATATACCATTTATTATTTTTAGCAAAGGTCCTTCTATTCCTATACTTTTCAATGTTTTCAATAGGAATGGATGTTGTATTTTGTCAAAGGCTTTTTCAGCATCTATTAAGATAATCATGTGGCTTTTGTTGATTTGCTTGTTGATATGGTCAATTATGTGAATGGTTTTCCTAATGTTGAACCATCCTTGCATTCCTGGTATAAATCCCACCTGATCATAATGAATAACCCTCGTGATCACTTGCTGGAGTCTTTTTGTTAGTATTCTGTTCAAGATTTTTGCATCTATGTTTGTTCATTAGGAAGATTGGTCTGTAGTTTTCTTTCTCTGTTTTTGATCTACCTGACTTTGGGATCAGTATCATATTTGCGTCATAAAAAGGTTTGGTAGAACTCCTTCTTTGCTTATTATGTCAAATAGTTTGTATAGTATTGGAATTAGTTGTTCTTTGAGGGCTTGATAGAATTCACTTGTGAATCCATCTGGTCCTGGGGATTTTTTCGTAGGCTTTGATGGCTTGTTCAATTTCTTTCTCTGGGATGGGATTATTTAAGTATTCTATTTCTTCTGCTGTTAATCTAGGCACTTCATATTTTTGTAAATATTCATCCATATCACCTAGATTGGTATATTTACTGCCATATAATTGGGAAAAATAAATTTTAATGATTGCCTTGATTTCCTCTTCATTAGAGGTGAGGTTTCCCTTTTCATCTTTGATACTGATAATTTGGTTTTCTTCTTTTCCTTTTTTAAATTAGATTGACCAGTACTTTTGTCAATTTTATTTGTTTTTTCAAAGTACCAGCTTCTAGTCTTTTTTATTAATTCAATAGTTCTTTTACTTTCAATTTTATTGATTTCTCCTTTAATTTTTATAATTTCTAATTTAGTTTTTGACTGGGGATTTTAAATTTGTTTCTTTTCTAGTTTTTTGATTTACATGCCCAAGTTCATTGATCTTTACCCTCTCTAATTTGTTAATATATGCACTCAAGGATATAAATTTCCCCCTGAGTACTGCTTTAGCTGCATCCCACAGAATTTGGTAGGATGTCTCATCATTGTCATTCTCTTCAATGAAATTATTAATTGTTTCTATGATTTGTTCTTTGACTACCTGGTTTTGGAGAATCATGTTATCTAACTTCCAATTAGTTTTTGATTTGCCTGTCCATGTGCCCTTACTGATTATTATTTTTATTGCATTATGATCTGAAAAGGTCACATTTATTATTTCTGCTCTTTTGCATCTGTTTGCCATATTTCTATGCTCTAGTACATTGTCAATTTTTGTGAATGTACCATGTGCAGCTGAAAAGAAGGTGTATTCCTTTTTGTCCCTATTTATTTTTCTCCATATGTCTATTAACTCTAATTTTTCTAGGATTTCATTCACCTCTCTTATCTCTTCTTATTATTTTTTGGTTTGACTTATCTAGATCTGAAAGAGGAATATTTAGATCTCCCACTAGTATAGTTTTATTATCTATTTCCTCCTTGACCTCTGCCAGTTTTTCCTTTACGAATTTGGATGCTATGCCATTTGGTGCATACATGTTGTGTACTGTTATTTCCTCTTTGTCTATCTATACTGCCTTTTATCAGGGTGTAATTGCCTTCCCTATCTCTCTTTTTTTTTTCTTTTTTTTTTTTACCCTTAATTTTTGGTGTATTGTGTTATAGGTGGAAGAGTGGTAAGGGTGGGCAATGGGGGTCAAGTGACTTGCCCAGGGTCACACAGCTGGGAAGTGGCTGAGGCCGGGTTTGAACCTAGGACCTCCTGTCTCTAGGCCTGACTCTCACTCCACTGAGCTACCCAGCTGCCCCCTTCCCTATCTCTTTTAATTAGATCTATTTTTACTTTGGCTTTGTCAGAAATCATGATTGCCACTCCTGCCTTCTTTTTCTCAGTTGAAGCCCAAAAGATTTTGCTCCAGCCATTGACCTTAAACCTGTGTATGTCCACTTGCCTCATGTTTGTTTCTTGTAGACGACATATGGTAGGATTTTGGTTTCTAATCCATTCTGCTATTTGCTTCTGTTTTATAGGCAAGTTCATCCCATTCACATTCAGAGTTATAATTATTTGCTGTGTATTCCCCAACATTTTGGTATCCTCTTCTAGTTCTACCCCTTCTTCTTCCTCTATTTCCTTTTAAACTATTGGTTTGTTTTAAATCAGTCCCCCTTTTCCCCTCCCTTGATTTACTTCCCTTACCACCCCCTCCCTTTTTATTCTCCTCTTGTTATTTTTTAAGGCCAAATGAATTCCCTCCCACCTCTCTTCCCCTCCCTTTATGAACTCCCTATCCCAGTTCCCCTTTGGTTTATCCCTTCTGATATTATCCGTAGGGATAGATAGGATTTGATATCTCAATGGATCTAGCTATTCTTCCTTCTCAGGGTTAATTCCACTGAGAGTAAGGTTTAAGTATTTCCTATTAACACTCTCTTCCTGTCTTTATTATAATAGTATTCATCCCCTCCCCTTCCCATGCCCTCTTTGTGTGGTATAGATTATCCTTTTTTTCTTATTCCTTCAAGTTTCTATTGGTGCCATCTTCTATTCCCCCTCCCCACTTTCCCCCCCATATCATCTTAGACCATTTAGTACTCCAACCTCTCCTTATGACTAATTCTTCTAATTACTATAATAGTGGTCCCTTGTGGTCCCCTTGCTTGTTCCTCTGCCCAAAGTTCCTTTAAGAGTCTCAGGGTGCTGCTTCCACTGTCAAGAATCCCTCTGTACTAGGTCCCCACCCAAGTTATGCACCCAGCTCAAGATCTGTGTTCGAAGTCCATGTTCTTTAGCCTCTGGGCTCTTAAGTCTTGCTGCTCTCAGGAGCAAGGCCCTGGTGATTCCAAGGTAGCTGCCAAGAACTTAATGAATGCCCCAAGCTTGCTCTAACTCTTGTGCACTGGCTTTGGCATTGTAGGTGGTGTGTGTGTGTGTGTGGGGGGGGTTGATCAGCTCGAATTTTATTGAGAGCTATTTCACCCCCTGATAGCATGGAAATGCCCAGATCCCATGTATCTTCAATGCTGTGCCCTATTGTGGGGTCCTTTTGTTCATCTGGATTTGATTTTTGTGTCCTTTTGAGGTGTCATGTGTAGGTGGGTTAGGAGAGATTAAGCACGCTGCTTCTACTCTGCAGCCATCTTAACCCAGAAAATTCTGAAGCATTTTGTAAACTACAAAAGTGCTATAAAAATGTCAGTTCTTTAGAAGAGATAGACTTCAGAGTTTTTCCCCACAAGTCAGTTATTGGAGAGCTGGTCCCCTAGGAAAGGGAATTAGCACCATCTCCTGGAGGTGAGGAGAATATTAGAGAATATGACCTGAAGCCAGGAAATATTAGTCCAAGCCACCAGAATGGCATTCTAAGACTCAAAAAAGATGAATTCAGAGAAGCAGAGGAGGACTTCATGAACTTTTGTACAGTGAAGTAAGCAATCCTAGGGCATAATCTGCCTTGGGATATGATGGATATTAGCAGTCTTCACTGGAAAGACTAAGCGTTGTCATGTTATGTTCATAATCTGAATGTGAGGTTCCACCTCTTATCTCTATGCCTTTGAGCAGGCTGGCCCCACTCCTAAGGACTTCTCCTTCCTCTCCTGACTCTTAAAGTCTTGCTTTCCTCTGAGGTTTGGCTAAAATCATGCCTTCTACAAGCTCTCTTTCCCAAGTCCCCATTACTAATGCCTTCTCCTCTAAGCTACCTTGCTTCTCTGTTGTATGTATCTTGTGTGTAGCTACTTATATGGTTGTTGTCTCCCTCATTAGAATGTAAACTTCACTTTGCCTGTATCCCTAGTGCTAAGCATAATATGTAACACAAAGTAAATACTTAATAAATACTTGTTCATTGATCCAGAAAATTCCAAGTAAAAATATAAGGGGCAAAAACCATTTGTGGCTTTTGGTCAGATAAGTTGATAGGTCATCAGTAGTTCCATACCTTCAAAGATATGTCACAAAATCTTTGAGAGACTCCTTGAAGCCACCTTACTTACCTACCCCGCATTGCCTAGCAAAAGTCAACCATTATCCATCCATTCATTCATTCAACTAGCATTAAGTGCTACCAGACACTCAAAACTGGGAGACACAGCCCTCTTTTTAAAAACCTTACTTTCTATCTTGGAACCTATACCAAGTATTGATTCTAAGGCAGAAGACTGACAAGTACTAGACAATTGGAGTTAAGTGACTTGCCTAGGGTCACACAGGCAGGTAGTATCTAAGGCCAAATTTGAACTCTTGTCCTCCTGACTCCAGGCCTGACACTCTAGCCATTGTGCTACCCAGTTGCCTCAAAAGAGTCTTCTTAAAAGCACTAGACCTATTATTTCTGACTCAATTTAAATTCTTGGGGGACCCCACTCCACTACATAAGAACAAGCTCCTTCATCTTGTTTTCTTTTTGGAGAAAGAGATTGTTCCTGACATCAGGGAAGCAAATTCCCATTTTCCCCATATTCCTCAAGGCTTAATCTTCTGTTTATTCTGCATAACTCAAGTGGAAGATTAAGCTAAGAACTTGGGACACTTCCAGTACTTTCCCTCATATAGTGTTGACACCCATATTAATTTTTAATGGCCCTAAGTGCATCTCTAAACAATGTTTTTTTTCAATTTGGACTTTTTTTTTTTTACTAGAGCTGTGATGTCATCCTCATAGGAAATTCCAATGAGAAAATCATTTTTACTAATATGGGTCCCTACTTTCTCTGCAACTTATAGGCTTTAGAAAGTTTTCTAGTACACTGAGAGTTTCAAATTTTCCAGGGTCACACAGCCAAGATGTGTCAAAGGGTAAACCCAGCTCTTTCTGACACAGAGGTCAGCTATTTACCTACAACTCCATCCTTTCTCTCTTTTCTAAACTTAGGGCAGATTTATTTAGTAACTCCCATAAGAGTATATCTGATTTCATATTAGTACTATAGAACACATGCTGCTCATGTAACCAAAAGACCTGGTTTCTAATTTTACCTAAGATACTCATTAGCTGTATAATTTAATTAATTAATTAATTTTATTTTTTAGAAAAAATTTCCATGGTTACATGATTTATGTTCTTACTTTCCCCTTCACCCCCTGCCCCCGCCACCCCCACATAGCCGAAGCACATTTCCACTGGTTTTAACATGTGTCGTCGATCAAGATTTATTTACATATTATTAATAGTTGCATTAGTGTTGTCGTTTCGAGTCTACATCCCCAATCATGTCTGCATCAACCCATGTGTTCAAGCAGTTGTTTTTCTTCTGTGTTTCCACTCCTGTAGTGCTTCCTCTGAATGTGGATTTAGCTGTGTAATTTTGGGCAAATAACCTCTCAGTACCACATCTATAAAATAAGGAGGTTGGCTATCAAACTACCAAAAAAAATTTTTATAGAATTAGAAAAAAATATAACAAAGTTCATCTGGAAGAACAAAAAATCGAGAATATCAAGGGGAAAAATTGAAAAAAATGTGAAGGATGGGGGTCTAGCAGTACCAGATCTTAAACGGTACTATAAAGCAGTGATCATCAAAATAATCTGGTACTGGCTAAGAGACAGAAGGGTGGACTAATGGAATAGAGTAGAGGTAAATGATCTCAGCAAGCTAATGTTCGATAAACCCCAAACTCTCAGCTTTTGGGACAAGAACTCATTATTTGACAAAAACTGCTGGGAAACTTGGAAAACGTATGGGAGAGATTAGGTTTAGATCAACATCTTACACCCTATACCAAGACAAATTCAAAATGGGTAAATGACTTAAATATAAATGAATATCATAAATGAAATCATATAAATGAAATCATAAATAAATTGGGTGAACATAGAATAATATACCTGTCAGATCTGTGGGAAAGGAAGGAATTTAAGACCAAGCAAGAGATAGAGAACATTACAACATGTAAAACAAATGACTTTGATAATATCAAATTTAAAAGTTTTTGTAGAAACAAAACCAATGCAACCAAAATCAGAAGGAAAGCAACAAACTGTGGGAAATTTTTAATAACAAAATTCTCTGACAAAGGTTTAATTTCCCAAATATATTAGGAACTAAGACAAATTTTTTAAAAATCAATCCATTCCTCAATATGCAAATAGTCAAGGCAGTTCTCAGATGAAGAAATCAAAATTATCAATAATCACATGAAAAAGTGTTCTAAATCCCTCCTGATTTGAGAAATGCACATTAAAACAGCATTGAGGTACCACCTTACATCTATCAGACTGGCCAATATGACAGCAAAGGGAAGTGATAAATGTTGGAGGGGATGGGGCAAAATTAGGACACTAAGATATTGATGGTGGAGTTGTGAATTGATCCAACCATTCTGGAAGGCAATTTGGAATTATGTGCAAAGAACTTTAAAAGACCGCCTACCCTTTGATGCAGCCATACCACTGCTGGGTTTGTACCCCAAAGAGATAATAGGGAAAAAGACTTGTACAAAAAATATTTATAGCCACTTTGTGGTGGCAAAAAATTGGAAAATGAGGTGGTGTCCATTGATTGGGGAATGGCTGAACAAATTGTGGTATCTGATGGGGATAGAATACTATCGTGCTAAAAGGAATGATGAGGGATAGCCAGGCCTAGAGATGGGAGGTCCCAGGTTCGAATTTAGCCTCACACACTTCCTAGCTGTGTGACCCTGAGGAAGTCACTTAACTCCCATTGCCTAGCCCTTACCACTCTTCTGCCTTGGAGCCAATACACAGTATTGACTCCAAGATGGAAATTGAGGGTTTTCAAAACTAACTACCTAAATAAATAAATAATGAAAGGAATGATGAACTGGAGGAATTCCATGTGAACTGGAAAGACCTCCAGGAACTGATACAGAGTGAAAGGAGCAGAACCAGGAGAACATTGTACAAAGAGACTGATACATTGTAGCACAATCAAATGTAACTGAGTTTGCTACTAGTAACAATGCAATGTCCCAGGACAATCTAGAGGAACTTATGAGAAAGAAGCTCTCCACATCCAGAGAAAGAACTGTGGGAGCAGAAATGCAGAAGACAAACATAGGATTGATCACATGGCTCAATAGGGATATGATTGGAGTTTTGTTGTTAAAAGATCACACTACCGAAAATATGAATAACATAGAAATAGATTTTGAACAATGATACACGTATAACACAGCTTCAGGAGGTGGGGAGTGAAGAGTGGGGAATCATGAATCATATAACTATGGAAAAATATTCTAAATAAATTTAAAAATGGTTTTTTTTTTAAAATGAGGAGGTTGGACTCAATGGCCTCCAAAGTCCCTTCCAGCTCTAAAGTCTACAATCCTATGATTCTATTATCTTATATGTGTGATCTTGGGTGAGTACCTAAGTCTCAGTGGAAAAACAAAAATGGGAGGGGTGGATTCGATAGCTTCTGCCATCCCTTCTGGTTTTAGGTCTGTGATTCTTTAAGGCAGAGGTTTTCAGAAAGCATAACATATATTTTAAAAGGGCCTCCCTACTCTCTGGTTCCCATTTCCCAGTATTAAAGGTTGCCTTACACCATGTATCCCCCTCCCCACCTATAGTTCTCAGTCTTTGGATCCTGGTGCTTTTGCATCTTCTGTGACTACAAATGCCTTTTGTGGTTCTCTTGGCCTAAGTGCTGTGGTTGCTCTTTGCAAATGTTTGGGATAAGATAGATGATGAAAGAGGCTGGGGGAGAAGAATGTTTGGCAGAGAGCGAAGGGCCGGGCAGATAAATGGGAGGACAAGTCACATTTTCTCTCAATCAGAGAAGAATCCCCCCCAAAGTGAGATGGGCTGCAAACTCGGGGTGTGGCTGGACGAGATGTGGTCTGGGCATGAAATGGAATATTCTCGAACCCTGAGAAATGCCCCAGACGAATGATTGATAGAAACAGCAGCAGGTTGTATGAAGAATCAGCAGAACCCAGAGATGATTAAAAACAGAACTGGCGGTGCTTCAAAGTAACCCAACCCAGCCCCACTGCAGCCAACAGGGCTGGCATGGGATGATGTCGAAGTACATCCTTCCTTTCCATTAACAAGAAATAAACTACGAAAATGGAAAGTGACAAGAACTGTTTTGGGAGAACGGACTCTGTGGAGGGGAGCTGTCTGAGTGTTTATTAGGAAGTATCTGCTGTTTCAAAAAAGAAAGAAAGAAAGAAAGAAAGAAAGAAAGAAAGAAAGAAAGAAAGAAAGAAAGAAAGAAAGAAAGAAAGAAAGAAAGAAAGAAGGAAGGAAGGAAGGAAGGAAGGAAGGAAGGAAGGAAGGAAGGAAGGAAGGAAGGAAGGAAAGAAGGAAGAAAGGAAAGAAGGAAGAAAGGAAGGAAAGAAGGAACCGAAGGAACGAAGGAAGGAAAAAAGAATGTAGTCTCTCTCTTTTTTTTTTTTTTTTTTTTTTTTTTTAAGAGAAAGGAAAGCAAGTCAGGACGACAGCCACCTGTGATCTCTGCTGGTAGGGGAGGCTGGGCTTCTGAGAGGCAGTAGAGGCTGGAGTCTAAGGCTCATCTGCCCCAAGTCCAGCACCATGGACAGTAAACCCCCAGATGGAGGCATCCACAAACCCAAGTCCCAAGGTGGGCTTTGGCTCTAGCACCTCCAGCCTCAGTGAGTCCAGAAGAGCAGTCTCAGAAAAGTAATTCATTAACTAAAACTGGTTTGTTTTTTAAAGGAAAAGGAGCATAATATTGTCTCAGAGTTCATAGTGTTCTTCTTCCTCCCTGGAAGTCTTCCAATGAATGGGGTTGAAGATTTGGTTCACAGATGATAGAAGGCATTATTGGGTGAAATGATCTCCAAAGCCCTTCCTTTTATCACATTCTGGGAAAAACTCCATCAGAAGGAATCCCATTGTAGGCCATGGGAATGGGAGAATCACATTTCCAAATCCTCCAAGACGTCAAAGGATCATCCGGGTAGTGTTGGAAAGAAACTTAAGAGATCACCTGATCCAAACCCCTCATTTCATAAATGTGAAAACTGAGGTCTAGCGAGATTAAGTGACTTATTTAGGGTCATAAATCTAGTGTCTGAGTTATGATTTGAACCCAGGTCTCCTTGACTCAAATACAATGCCCTATCAACTATGCCACACTATCTCAGTTCATGCTTCTATTTTTTCTTCCTCCCAAGGATATGTGGAACCGGAAATGCACCCCTGATCTCACTGCTCATTGCTCACTGAATTCTGCATTTCTGGGAAAT
Source organism: Gracilinanus agilis (assembly GCF_016433145.1). Taxonomy (NCBI): domain Eukaryota; kingdom Metazoa; phylum Chordata; class Mammalia; order Didelphimorphia; family Didelphidae; genus Gracilinanus; species Gracilinanus agilis. The sequence goes on along the minus strand of NC_058134.1, from coordinate 15,889,192 downwards.
TCAAAAATCAATCCCCTACTTCCCCTCGCACCTTTACTCAATAATATCTCTGAAGGCAAGAAAAGTGTCCAATGGGGAGATATTTTGGCATTTATACAGAGCATGAGTTATATTTTTATTCTTTCACACTACGAGAAGTACATTTTACTTTAAATTAAATATGGTGAGTAGGTTTAGGTGGGCACAGCTCTCCACAGCATTCTCCAAATGCAGGGTTTCTTGTTTGTTTGTTTGTTTGTTTTTTCACCCTTTCAGCAAAAAAAAAAAAAAAAAAAAAACAGTCCCTGTCTTCAGGAAGCTTACATTCTATTGGCAGAAACAACATGTTCCTGGAAAGGAAATAAATAAAAGGAACTTGGTAGAAAAGGGCTGGTCTCTGGGGATGGGTTGGATTGGACCTCCGAAGTCAGGTGGCACTTGAGCTGTGTCTAGAAAGGAGACTGAGTCAGAGAGCAAGAGCTCTGAGGCAGGGAGGAACTGGAATATCATGTATGGGAAACTGCAGTCAGATCAGTATAGCTGGAACACAGAGAGAGTACAATGAAACCAGATAGAGAAGGGCTTTAAAAGCTAAGCAGGAGGGGCATCTGGGTAGCTCAGTGGATGGAGAGCCAGGCCTAGAGACGGGAGGTCCTAATTTCAAATCCGGCCTCAGACACTTCCCAGCTGTGTGACCCTGGGCAAGTCACTTGACCCCCATTGCCTACCCTTACCACTCTTCTGCCTTGGAGCCAATACATAGAAGTTAAGGGTTTAGAATTTAAAAAATTAAATTAAATTAAATAAAAAAAAAAAAGCTAAGCAGGAAGGGCAGCAGGGTGGCTCAGTGGATTGAGAGTCAGGCCTAGAGATGGGAGGTCCTGGGTTCAAATGTGGCCTCAGATGTTTCCTCACTGTGTGACCCTGGGCAAGTCACTTAATCCCCATTTCCTAACTCTTACTGCTCTTCTGCTTTGGAACCAATACCCAGTCTTGACTTTTAAGACAGAAGGTAAGAGTTTATAAAGAAAAAGCCAAGCAGAAGTTTGGGTTTTATCCTGGCAGTCATAGGGAGTCTCTGGGGCTTCTTGAGCAGGGGACCGAGGTGGTCAGACTAAGGCTCTGAGGATATCGACCTGATGATTCCAGGGAGGATGCATTATCAAGGGAGGGCCGATTTTAGGGATCCGCTTCACCCATATCCTGGTAAACCCCATTAGATCAGCCAGGGAGTAGATGACAGCCAGGAAATCCAGCCCTTAGCAAAGTGTTTGGCTCATAGCAGACACTTAATAAATGTTTACTGACTGACCGACTGGTAAGTGAGGCCACCAGAAAGGAGGAGAGGTTGATGACTTTTACAGCAAGAAGGGAAGCCACCAAAACAAGCACACTCCGGAGGCTTGGGTGCTTCCTCTCGGGTTTGTTCAAGCTCCCGCCTTGGGGAGTCCATGCTAGAGCTGTTAAATGGACACGAGCCCCCTTAGGGAGACACTATTGCCCTGCCAGAGTCGGAGAGATGGAGGTCGGCTCTTCTGGAAATGCTCTCTAAGGTCAAGAAGCAGTTGCAGACATGCTGAATGTCACCGCTTCCTGCAGGAGTCCTGGGGCCATGAAATTTTAATCAGTTCTGCCTTCTCCTCCTGCATAAGCAGCCTGGAGAGACCGTGGCCACCCCTGAGCGGGCTCTGGAACCTCTCGCTCCTCAGAGTCTAGTCCAGAGCCGAAGGAAGTCTTTAAAAAGGCCAAACCTAATTAGAGAGAAGGAGGAAAGCGGATGCCAAAGATGGCCATCACAGGTCCTTTCTGGGGGAGACTCTTTCAAGCGTCCAGAGCTATTCTGCTGGAGGGTCATCTCTGCAGTGGATTGTTATTGCTGTTGCCCGTAAATCCCTAATAAGTTCCCAGATGCTTTACGATCTCTTTTATCGGCTCGTCCTCCCAATGCCCCAATGGGGGGGAGTCCTCTGAGCCTCGATGGCCTCGGATGACTTAGTGAAGGTGAAAGGCTTTGAGAAGTAGACAGCCTGCTCAAGGGGGGGCACGAGTGTCATTATCTTTGTCACTGCTTGGCAGAGCGGTTGGAGCTTAGAGAAGAGAGAGATGGAGGCACCTGCATGAGCGAGAGAGTATCAGAAGGGCAGCCAAGAGGTAGAGAGTCTCAAGATTATGGCATATGAAAATAGTTTTAAAATGGGTGACATTGAGGCAGCTGGGTGGCTCAGTGGACTGAGAGCCAGGCTTGGAGTTGGCAGGACCTGGGTTCAAATCTGAGCTCAGACACTTCCCAGCTGTGTGACTCTGGGCTAGTCACTAACCCCATTTGCTTAGCCTTTGCCCTTTTGTCTTAGAGTCATGAGTAGGACTGAAAGTATGGATTTTTAAAAATGGACGACATTGAATCCAGAGAGGATTTTGTGGTCAGGAGAGCACTGAGCCTATAGTGAGAGGACCTGGGTGCAAATCCTGCCTCTGAGGTTTGCAATCTGTTGCTTCATTTCCCTCATCCCTAAGATATCCCTTGAAGCTCTAGTCTAGACTGATGATCTAACATACTCCAAAGGATGTCTTATGAATGCAGGATTTAGACCCGTTCTTCACTCTAGATGACAGAATTGACAGATTATAATGTAAAAGAGAGAGCCCTGATTTTGTAAGTCAGTCAACAAGCATGTTTGTGAAGTGCCTGTTAGTTAGGTGTGAGGAACTGTACTTTCTGGGGATAGAACATGGGGCAAAAAATAGCCCCTGCTCTCAATCAGCAAACATTCAAGTAGGGGATAAAACCTATAAAAAAAACTAGGTGGTACAAGGCAGTTAGCATTGGACCTGGGAGTTAGGAAGTCCTGAGTTCAAATCTGTTTGACCCTGGGCAAGTCACTTCCCCCTGTTAGCTTCATGACCAATATGGAGACTTGTTCTGGGTGGTCGTGTGTGTATAGCCGGGATCAAATTGTTCTTAGTCTCAGGGAGGAGGGAGGAAACTCGGAACTCAAAATTTGGGGAAACGAATTTAAAAATTGTTACTACATATAACTGGAAAAAACCAAAAGTTTTTAAAATATATATAATATTAAAAATATTATTAAAAATGTATTAAAAAGAAATAAGTGGACATTTTTATTTTTTTTTATTTTTATTTTTTTACATTTTTAAATCCTTAACTTCTGTGTATTGGCTCCTTGGTGGAAGAGTGGTAAGGGTGGGCCATGGGGGTCAAGTGACTTGCCCAGGGTCACCCGGCTGGGAAGTGGCTGAGGCCAGATTTGAACCCAGGACCTCCCATCTCTAGGCCTGACTCTCCATCCACTGAGCTACCCAGCTGCCCCCAAGAGAACATTTTTAAAAAGGAATATTGCTCAGCCCCTAGTCCCCTATGTGAGCTGTGACTCAGAGAGGAGAACCAGTGGGGAGAGGAGGAGGAGGAGGAGGAAGGTGACTCTGCCAGCCCGTGGAAGCGTGTCTCCAGGCTCCTCTGAGACTTCTTTGCCCTTCACAGCTGCCTTCGATGTTGTCAGTGGAAGGAGAGCAGAAAGCCAAAGGCAAGAGCTAGAGTGAGCCAGCAGCCTGGCCCGAGACTCCTGTTCTCTCAACCCTCTCCACAGGCCGTCCTGGAAATTTGGAGGAAAAAATGTATCTTCTGTTCTAAGTTAAATGGTCCTTCTTTATTCTTATTATTCTATACTTGACAAACATCAGCGAGCACGAGCACGTGCCCACGCAGGGACGGAACATGACGAGCGCACGCGACGCTCCACTCCTCGGCTCTCGGGTTTGCAGAGGACGTTCCGGCGTGCCGGGAGCTCCCGTCAAGGGCCACCTTCGGTAAGAGCCTTTCCCGGTGCCCCGATGCCAGGGCCCTGCTCTGCCGCTTATCTCCAGTTTATCGTGTCTGTGCAGAGTTATTGGCCCGTTTGTTGTCTCCCCGGTTATTATTATCATCGTCTCCCAGCCCTGCATCCGCGCCTGCCAGAGACTTAACACACGGGTTTTGGATTCATCGGTCCATTCTCATGCCAAGGTGCCAGCCTCGGGTCTAACGGAGGCCTGGCCAGCGATGATGCTCCTTTTCTGGGCTTCCGTTTCAGCCTCTTCCCAAGGAAAGAGCTCCAGCAGGAGGTCCCGAAGGCCCGTCTGGTTCTACATGCCCCTGGCGTGGGCCATTTCAATAAAGCTGCTCTGAAGGACTGTGGAGATGGCAGCTCAAGTGTCTGTTTTCACAGCCTGTTGTGGGAAATGAGGGTCCTTTAGCTCCAGGTGAGCCCTCGGGTACATGTACCGGCCCCAATTCATAAGCCAGTGCCAGTAGGAAAATATGGTCTGCTTTACAACAACCCGCCTTCTCGTCTTTTTTTTTGTAAAACCTTCACCTTCCGCCTTAGAATCAATACTGGGTATTGGCTCCAAGGCAGAAGAGTGGTCAGGGTGGGCAATGGAGGTTAAGTGACTTGTCCAGGGTCACACAGCTGAGAAATGTCTGAGGCCAGATTTGAACCCAGGACCTCCCGTCTCTGGGCCTGACTCTCAATCCACTGAGCTACCGAACTGCCCCCTCTAGGATTTTCTTGACAAAGATACTGGAGCAATTCACCATTTCCTTCTCCGGTAGATTAAGGCAAACAGAAGCTAAATGACTTGCCCAGGGTCACACAGTTAGTAAAGGTCCAAGACTCCAGGCTCAGCATTCTATCCACTGAGCTACCTAGCTGCCTGAGAAGGCATATATATAAATATACATATATATGTACATTATGAAGAGACAGAAACACACACAGAGGGAGAGAGAGGGAGAGAAAGGGGGAGGGTGGAGAGGGAGAAAATATGCATTCATTAAGCACCTACTATGTGCAAGTCACTGTGCTAAACACTTTATAGATATCTCATTTATTCTTCACAACAATTCTAAGTGGTGGGTGCTATTATTATCTCCATTTTATAGATGAGTAAACTAAGGCAGACAGTGGTTGTGACTTGCCCAGGGCTACACAGCTAATCCACATCACAGCAAGTTATATTTTGTGTATTTCTCTATCTTAAAACACATCCTGGAGCTCTACGTGACCCATAAGGCAACTAGACATGACACCTGACTTCACCACCTGGGGTTTCCCCTGGGAACATGAACATTTAATATGTGTCACTTCCTAAAAGGGGCCACAACTGCCAAGAAGTCCTCAGGTAAATAAGACATGGAGTGTCAGACATTTTATTTAACAGACAGACAACACAGAGAACTCCTGATGGATCCCAGGAGTGGCTGAAATAAGTTTCCTTTAAAATGGACCAGACCGGAGGGGTTGGACTAGATGGGACCACAAAGGTCCCTTCCGTAGCTCACTCCATGGTCCTGGGGGCTACGTACTCAGCCTATTTGTAATGCCTTCCCAGGGTGGCAGAGCCTCTTGGGAGGAAGGCTGGGGGAATGGGGAAGAGGTGAAACAGATAATCCTCTGACCTCTCTGGGCATGTTTCTGTCTAACAATGGACAGAACAAAAGTCTACTTCTCTTTGGAAAAGTCAAGAATGAAAGTGTGAGCTGGAGTCAGTGCCAGATGGGGTAGCCATGGGGACTCAGGAAAAGAACTGTAGAAGGAGGAGGGCTTTCCTTCTCTTTGGGCAGGCCTGGGCTTGCTGGCTGCCTCCTTGGGACTAGGGCTTAGGGTAGATACTACCAACATGACCTCAGGTAGTTGAGGGGAAAAGAAAGACACCGCGGGTATCTGTCTGCTTCGTGCCCCATATGCCTTCCTCTCCTTGACCTCACAATTCCATTTGACAAGGATGGGTTAGGAATGCAACAATGATCCTTACCTCAAAGAGCTCACTGTGTAATGGGGGAGATCACTCACCAGTGAGGCCATGTTTCCCACCTCAGATACTGCTCTTACTTACTTCTATCCAAAGACTCTCTTCCCAGAGAATACAGGAAGCTCTGCTACAGGAAACAGTAGAAAGAGAGCTATATTCACAAAGGTCCTGGGTTTGAATCCTGTCTATCACATCCTACTCATGTCCCCTTAGGCAGTTCACTCTTTCCTTGGTTATCCTCCTTCTGGTCTAATTTTCTTTGTGGATCATCTTTCACCTTCTTTGCTTCATTTTCCAGCTGGTCAATTTTGGCTTTTAAGACATTATTTTCTTGTTTTAGTTCATGTATTCCTTTTCCTAATTGTCTTCAGCCTCTGTTGGTTGCTTTTCCAATTCTTGAGTTAATTGAATTTTGAGTTCTTCCAAAGCCTGTTTCCATTTCACTGAATTTTCTATGTTTTCTCTTAGTGTTCCTTGATCTTCCTCTGATCCATTTGCTTTTTGTTCGATTTCTGGATAGAAGCTGTAGATTGTGGTTTCTTTTTTCTTTTTCTGCTGTTTACTCATATTTTTTTCCCCTTCTTTCTCCCCTGTAATTGGCTGTAATCTTGGTCCTCTGATCATTTTTTTTATCTGTGGGTTTGGGCTATTCAGTTCTGGGAGGGCTTCTTTTCTGCTCTGTTGACTAATTAGGTTAGTGGGACCTGAGGCCAGATTTTCCCCAGCTGGTGGTAAAAGCTAAAGAAGTGAATTCTGCTACTTTCATTGTAGTCTGTGGGGGAAGGGTATAGGAGATTCCCGGCCCTCTGAAGACTTCTAGTCTGCTGTATTGATAGGATTAAGCCAGGTGTGGTTGATCTGTAGAGCTCCAAGTGCCCAGAGGTCAAAACCTCGGGAGAAAGGGGGGTGGGAGAAGCCAAGATGGAGTGTTTGTTTCTGGGTTTCTCCCCCAGAAGCCTACCTGCCAGCTGTGATCAGAGCCTTGAGTTTGGCACAGCTGTGCCAGGGAGGCACTCCCTCAGACTAGCGACCCAGCACTCCCAGAGATTCCAGGATCCGCTGGAGACTCTGCACATTAGGTGGAAGAGGGGACCTTGGATCTTCCCCCTTTCTTTCCCCTCCCACCAGACAGTTCCAAGAATTCAAGCTTTTTTTCTCTTCCCCCCCTCAGTACTTTTTAAGTTGGGTTCAGCTGGAGGATCCCCCAGCTCTGTTCTGTTGTCAGATTTGGTTTTCTGTTCCCTTAGAGCCCTTTGTCCTTGATTGGTGGTGAAGGGTTTTACCGAAGTCCGGAGCCTTGCTGCTTCTATGCTGCCATCTTCCCAGAATTCCCTCATTCTTTCCTTGGGTGACTCAGTTTCTTCCTCTGTAATTGGAGGGAGCTGGTCTCTCTGACCTTTAGGGTCCCTCTAACCTGTGAAAATCCATTTGGGTCTCACTCCACCCCCTTTGATTGGTTTAAGAACAAGGCCTGAACCTTATTTGGATAAAGAGATGCCTCTTAGCCCCATGGAGTCCCAGAAGACCCTTGTCTTTTGCCCCACATGACTCCTGACATCCAGAAGACCAGCCTCTGACTCAGACTGAAGCCAAGTCTGTCCAACCAGAGAGAACCAGAAGAAGTTATGGGTGGAAGAAGCAGCACAGTCTCCTTCCTAGTGAACAGAGACACAAGGTGCGGAGCTCAGATTAATTAGGTGATAAATCATGGGATTATATGCCATTTTTCTCTCCAACCCACTTTCATTACTTAATAAATAATTATAAATTAACACAGTTTCCAGAGAATTTTAATCTTAACAAGCTCAAAGTCTATGATCCTCTGACCTCTCATGTCTCAGCTACAATCTTTGATTCCCCTCTGAGGATGTTCAGCCTGGACAATAGATGACTTAGTGGGGACCTGAGAGCTGTCTCCAAGTCTCCAAAGGGTTACTTCATGGAAGCTGGATGACACTTGTACTGCTTGGCCTCCATGGAGCAGAATCCAGAAAAATAGGGAGAAGTTGTAGAGATTTCAACTTCAGGTTAAGGACAATCTTCTAAGTGATGAGAGCTGTCCAAAAGGAGAACAGGATGCCTTGGAGTCCATTGAGGATTAGATGGTCTCTAAGGCTCCTAGCCATCTCTGGCTCTACAAATGGCAGTGATATCTGGAGCCTTCTGAAGCCTGAAGGAGGAAAGAAGTCCTTGAACTTCAGCCCCCACCTCTGTCTCCCCAGAACCTTTCCAAATGGCCTCCTGAGGGTGTGCTGGTGTTAACACATCAGTTGTAGATTAAATTAGTCTCCATAAAAGGGAAAAAAGGACCATGGGGATGGCTAATGAGGAGAGAAATGTTTCTGACCTTCATCATCAAGCTGTACTTAATTTGCCTTGTTTCCATGTATTAACCTCCCTCGAGCCCCTTCTAAGAAGCCAACAGGCACTCCAGATGTCACTATTGTGCATCACGTCAATCCTGCGCCCTAAATCCATCTTTAGAAACATCCACGAGAGTTCAGAAGTTGTGGGGGCTGCAGAAGATGAGATGGGGCTCCAAACCTCTTCTGGCTCTGGTTTGGAATGAGACAATAATAAAAATCACTGACTTGGTGCTTTCAATACATTGTTTTATTTGAACCTTACAAAAGAGGGTCTCACAAGGCTGGGGTTTTCTTGTTTCCAATGACATTCATGAAAGGAACTCCTGAGAAGGAAAATCCCTCCACAAGATCCTTGCCTGAGGATCCTAGGAGGACACGTAACTTATCAAGAGTCAAATACCTACTATGTGTCAGAAGCAGGAATTGAACTCAGGTCTCCTTTGGTTCTGAGGCCAGTTTTCTGTCCACTCTACCCCTCCCTACAGCTATCATTAGCCCCATTTTCTAGCAAGGATGGTTCCCATCAGCTCTTTTTCCATCTAAATACCTTGTGTTTACATTTTATGTTTTAGAAAGGGATAGAGTCTGGTCCTGTGACTAGGGTATTCCTGGGGCATCTAAAGGGCAATAATGCATATAGTGCCAGGCCTGGAGTCAGGAAGACCCAAGTTCAAATCCTGGCTTCAATATTTACTGAGTCTATAACTCTGGGAAATTCACTTGACTCCCCATTTGCCTCAGTTTCTTCATCTGTCAAATGGAGATAATAGTAGCATCATCTTCCCAGGCTTGTTGTGAGGATCAAATGAGATTATGATTTTAAAGTATTTAGCACAATGTCTGGCACATAGTAAGAACTATATAAATGTTAACTATTATTATGAATTAGAACCCACAGGAATGTCTCCATGAATATATGTATATATCTATATGGATATGGACATGTGCCTATAAGCACACCTATAGCTATATAGCTACATTATATGTACATATATAAAAATATATAGATATATGTTGTCTTTCCCCCCACCCCCATCCCTTGAGGATGTAGCTTCTCATCCTTTGATTGCTTCTCCTAAAGCAGTGGTTCCCAAACTTTTTTGGCCTCCCGCCCCCTTTCCAGAAAAAATATTACTTGGCGCCCTGGAAATTAATTTTAAAAAATTTAATAGCAATTAATAGGAAAGATAAATGCACCTGTGGCCATCACTGCCCACCTGGATCGTTGCAGCACCCACCAGGGGGCGGTGGTGCCCACTTTGGGAATCACTGTCCTAAAAGGTAGCAATTCTCTCTTTTGTCTTTGTATCCTCAGCTCTTAGCAGGGTACCTGGCACACAGTAGGTACTTTAAAAATGTTTCGATTGGTAATGACTTGATTAACGAAACTGAGGCTCAGAGATAGGTCACAGATACTTCATGTCAGACATGGGATTCAAACCCAGAGGTCTGCCTGGTGCCAAGCCCACCTCGCTATGTTGGATAAAGTCCTAGAAGAACATCTGAGAGCTCAGAAAACCATCCCATTTCCCCTTTTGGTGGCAGCGCCCAGGCATCAATTTTCCGAAAGTATTTGTGCTCAATTGTGTCTCCTTTGCCCTGGGGGATGGACCCCAATTTAATTTCTGTACATCCCAATAAAAATGGAAGAGTGAAAATATGATAGCCCTCTTGCATCCTGTAACCAAAGCCACCTGAGCAAGCTAAATCAAATATTCCAGCCGGCCATTACTCATGGCGAACCGTACAATGAGGCCGGCAAGAAAATTTGAGCCAGAGATTTCAGCCGGGTTGGTGAAAGAACCACATCAGAACACACAGGCCTGAAATGGGATCCCTCCCTCCCCACCCCCAGGGCCTCCTCTAGCCTTAAATAAGTAAATATGCAGAGCTCTCTTCTTTCAAAATATCCCTTAATAATGCGAGAAGGAAAACTACCAGTTACGCAAAGCCTGACTTACAACAACCTTCAACGGACCAAGGTCATGGGAGAAGCATGTCAGAGTATGGGAACTCAAGGCCAGCTGCCCGGAGCCCTGGGCCCCAACACTCACGCCTCTGGCTGGGATCTTGGGAGCTAAAGGGAGGGCTGGGGAGGGAGGAAAAGCCAAGAAGATATGGTGAGTCGAGTTTTTATCTCCTTGGAAAACTCATCTGTCACCCTGAGTTGCCTTGTTGATGCTGAAGAGAAACAAACCGAAGAGAAGACCGTAGGCCACCCAGTTCAATGATCTCATCTTTTACAAAGGTAGAAACTGAGGTGCAGAGAGATTAAGTGATTCACCAAATCACTCGTGTAGCAACAGAGCTGGGAATTTGGGTTCGGGGTCTGATAGAGTTAGGGGTACCTATATCAAGACCAGGTTGGTGACATACCAGATCAAAGTCACATGGGGCCTCTGTTCCTCACTAAGTCTGGAACTCTAAGCCTTAGTTTTCTCATCTGTAAAATGGCAGCAATATAGCTATAGTATCTACCTGACAGAATTAGGGTGAAGCTCAAATGGGTTAGTGTGTGTGAAGTGTTTTGGAAACCTTGGAGTTAGAGAGATGCTGCTCTTCATGGAGGGATGCTATCCTGATGGAGAAGCCAACAGAGCAGCCATGGGGCGGGCAATGGAAAAAATCCTAGGGTTCTTCATCCTTAAAACCAATCTGTGTTTTTAGCAGCCTTCAAATTTTGGATGATTCACGTCAAGGCAGGGTTTCCAGAGCAATTGGACGTAGAAATGGATCTTTGATCTCAGAAGGAATCTTAAAGATGGTCTCATCTTTCCTCCTAATTTAATGGAAAGGGAGATTGGCCTCCCAGAGTGTCAGAGCAGGAAGGGACCTCAGAGCAGATTCTGCTCTGTGATATGTCCAGCAAGTGGTCCTTCCTGCTCAGCTTGAAGACCTCACATGATGAGGAATCCACGACCTCCTTTGGTAGCCCATTTCTGCCTGGGGGTGGCTGCACTGATTTGGAAGTTCCTCCCAATATCAAACCTAAATCTACTTCTAGGCCATTTCCCTCCATTATTCCTGGCCAAGCAAAACAAACCTCATCCCTCCCCTTCCTGGCAGCCCTTCACATACTTGAGAGAGCTACCATGTGCCTGCTAAGTCAGTGCTTCTTCAGTTTAAACTTCTCTGATCCCTGCAAGCAATCTTGCTATGACTTCACTATCCGAGATGCCCTTTCCTGGATATTCACAAAGTTTATCAACAACTTTCCAAAGATCTTGTCCCTAGAACTGAGAGACATCCCAGATGTCATATGACCCATGCAGAAGGCTTCCTCCATTCTGAACACTGAGGCTCTCAGAATGGAACCTAAGGCTGCATCAGTTTGGGGGCTACCATGTGGCTCTGGAGCCCACCGACCTCAGAAGCCACCACCATGCCTATGTCCTCTTCAGAGATCTGATACCTCACCTCTCCTTCCTATCTTTCCTCCATTTTGTGACTGTGGCATTGACTCATTTTAATCCAAATGGAGACTGAATTTACATTTATACCCATTTAAATCTGGTCTTATCAAATGGTCAAAAGATATGAACAAGCAGGTTTAAAATGAAGAAATAAAAGGTATCAATAATCATATAAAAATGTTCTAAATCTCTCTTGACTAGAGAAATGCGAATTAAAACACCGCTGAGGTACCACCTCACACCTATCAGACTGGCCAATACAGCAGTAAAGGAAAGTAGTAAATGTTGGAGATGTGGCAAAATTGGGACTCTAATGCCTTGTTGGAGTTGTGAATTGCTCCAACCATTCTGGAGGGCAATTTGGAACTCTGCCCAAAGGGCTACAAAATAGTGCATAACCTTTGATTCGGTAATGCCACAACTGGGTCTGTATCCCAAAGAGACAATTTTAAAAAAAGGGAAAGAACCTACTTGTACAAAAATATTTATTTCAGCTCTTTTTGAAATGGCAAAGAATTAAAAACTGAGGGGATGGCCATCCATTGGGGAGTGGCTGAACAAATTGTGGTACGTGTTGGTGATGGAATATTATTGTGCTCTAAGAAATGATAAGCCGGATGATTTCAAAAAGAGCTGGAAAGATCTGGGGGAACTGATGCAGAACAAAATAAGCAGAACCAGGAGAACATTGTACATAATAACAGCAATACTGAATGATGATTATCTGTGAAAACTTGGCTACTATCAGCAATGCAATGAACTGGGACAATCCTAAGGGACTTAGGATGGGGAATGAAAGAACTATTGGAGTCATCTTTCACATCAGTGTATCTTCAGTTTTATATTGGGATTTTGGTGCTCTATGAGTGTGTGTGTTGCATAACAATAAAAAAATGAAAAATAAAATAAAATAAATTTGGTCTTATTAGATTTGACTCAACAAGCTAGCCTAGCTGAGATTTTTTTTTAAAGATTGTTTTCTTTGGTTTCATTTATCTTTTTTTTTTTTTTTTGCCAGAACTGTGATTTCATTGTTGTAGGGAGATATAGGTGAGATTCTCAATTACATTACCACCTAGCTTACCTACCAATTAGATTAGTACCTACTTTTCTTTTTACTTTTTTTTTAGTTGAGAAATGTTTGCATTTATCTATACATCTATCTTTATCTAATGTGTTAGTTATCCCCTCCTAGATTTGTGTTTTCTACAAATTGGATAAGCAGGCCATCCATGAGGGAGAGAGGGAGGGAGGTAGGAAGGGAGGGAGGAAGGAAAGGAAAGGAAAGGAAAGGAAAGGAAAGGAAAGGAAAGGAAAGGAAAGGAAAGGAAAGGAAAGGAAAGGAAAGGAAAGGAAAG
>NC_058134.1:15803823-15836316 GCF_016433145.1 Gracilinanus agilis | reverse complement strand
CCCTCCCCTCCCCTCCCCTCCCTTCCTCTCTCCTCTCCTCTTCCCCTCTACTCTGTGACTTAGAATCTTGACACTAAGTATTGGTTCCAAGGCAGAAGAGCAGTAAGGGCTAGCAAGGGGTGGTTAAGTGACTTACCCAGAGTCATATAGGTAGGAAGAGTCTGAGGCCAGACTTGGACCCAGGACCTCTCATCTCCAGGCCTGTCTCTAAAGGTGTCTGCATTCTAATGGGGAACACCACTTGTATATAGAAGTTTCTGTTCACCCCTCAGTCCTATGACCCTAATCTCTTCTAATCGTGCTACTAACTGGCCAGGTGACTATGGACAGATCATTTCATTTGTCTCATTTGTCAAATGAATGGTTTGGATGAGCCGATCTCTAAATTTCCAATATGGTTATGAAATTCCACAGTCTTCAATAAGGGTCAAAGAGCTATTCCAAAAGGAGTGTTAGTTACACTGTTCCCTTTATAACAAATTCATTGGTCTGGAGAGGATCCTCATAAAAGAGGTTATGGCCCTGGTTGTCCTTTTGGCTTTCCATTCAGTCCATTATGGATAGATTTATGCTCTGATTCTGTAATTTTATTGTTGTGGGAAACTGCTTTCCTGAATGCATATCAATGCCTTCTTTGTCATTTATTGGCTTAATGTCAATTGTCCAAGGGCACTGGGACTTGAACTTGGCCATGGCCACATAGCTCAGGGTGTGTCTGAGCTTGATCTGATTCCCTAATGTCCACCAAGTTGTATTAATTATGGACTCTGGGTAAGAGATTTCTTTTGTCTCCAAAATGGAGAAAGTTCCCGGCAAACTCCCCTGATAAAGTGTTTGATGTCTGCATTCCTTTAATCTTCGTGTTGATTCATCAGAACACCAGGCCCATTTCCACTGAATCAAGCTTTCATGAATTTTCTGGAGTCCACTTGTAAATGATTTTAGTTTTTAGAAGAAACCAAATCGGTCAAGAAACCGAAATGTACTTTCTAGCTTACCAAAGATATGACCATCTAGAAACTAGAATGGTTTTTCATTGTTACCGTTCATAAAATAATTGTTCAGTATTATTACTACAATAACAAATACAATCCTTAATTTCATCAAGCTGAATAAACCAGATAGCGTTCTGGACTCTTTAATGCGCTGGGGACTCTGATCACAGAGCAGTTGCCCCAAAGGTCCAGATGTAACAGTGACCCACAGAAAAGGAAAGTTTTGTTTTTTTCCCCATTAATCTCCAAATACCATGGGAAGGAAAAGCTTTCCTAATATAAGTGAGCCCAATGAGAAGTGATTAGAATCATTCGGGACCATGGCTGTCCTGACTGTCCTTTCTGTTCCAAGAATCGCCTAGTAGACCCAACATCCTCCAGGCTACCTACCTGTGGAGTGGAGTGGAGTGAGCCACAATATGTTAAAAGACAAGAATAATAGCAGGTTAGTGACTTGTTCTCAGATTGTTTCTTTAAAAAAAAAAAAGAAAGAAAAGGGAAGAGCAAGATAGAAATAACCAATAGCTCATATATATGTATACATACATATGTCCATAAAATAAATATATTTATAGTACTTCAAGGTTGGTGAAGAACTTACATATATTATCACATTTGAGCCACACAATAATCTTGTAAAGCAGCTGCCCTAATTATCCCCAGAGGAGGAAACTGAGGCCCATTTCCTGAGCTGAGACCTAGCACACATAGAAAGAAACTATCTGGGGCAGAATTCAGACTCTGGTTTTTCTGACTCCACGTGCAGGGCTTTATCTGCCTTACTACCCAGCCGCCTCACTAGCATGGATGTTTACAAAATGCTCCATACATCTTTTTTGTCCCCAAACCATTCTGGGTGGGATATTCTATAAAGACTTATTCTCATCTCTCCAAAAAAACAAAGAGACTCAGAGTTTTTTTTATTTTTTTAAACCTTTAGCTTCTATCTTCGAATTAATACTAGATATTAGTTCCCAGGCAGAAGAGCAGTAAGGTCTAGGCATTTGGGGTTAAGAGACTCAACCAGGAACACACAGCTAAGAAGTGTCTGAGGCCAGATTTGACAAATTTGAACCCAGGATCTCCCATCTCCAGGCCTGGCTCTTCACGAGCCACCTAGCTGGTGACTCGTTTGTGATATGTTTGTGTTCAACCCAGCTAATAAGTGTCAAGGATGAGATTCGAACCCTGGTTTTCCTGACTCTTATGCTAGGGAGAGTCTTTGACCTTATTGGTAACTATTGACTTCTCCTTAATTAATCAAGATTTTTTTTTTCAGCGTTATACAATGGTAGTACTATTTTCGCATGTCTAGTGACTGGTAATGATTGATTGTACCAGGTCCTGTTGGCCGAGGGCCCTATCAATTATTGTTGAGGTAGATAATGCTTACTCATGGCATGTGTATAGAAATACTGTTTCTAAAATGTTAAAAAAGAAGAGATAGATTTTTGCTTTTGCCGTTATAATTGTGATTATAGATATTGATTCAGTTACATTTTTTTGAGTTGAGATTCTTTTTAATTTTGTTTTATTCAGAGATATTTTATTTTCCCAATTACATGTAATAACAATTTTCAATATACATTTTTCCAGAATTACAAGATCCAAATTGTCTCCCTCCTCCCTTCTCTGTCTTGGAGATGATAAACGATTTGATCTGGGTTATAAATCTTGCAAAATTTAATTCCATATTGGTCACTGTTGTAAGAGAATACTTGCATAATCCCCCTCGCCCAATAAAAAAACCATAAATAAACAAATGTTTTGATCTGCATCTGACTCCAAGAGTTCTTTCTCTGGAGGTGCATAGCATTCACTGTTATAAGTTCAGGGTTACATTTAATGTATATCTGCATAGCAGTTTCCTGTTTTTGTAGCAAAAAAAATTTTCCTAGCCTGGTATCTAACCTTGCCCTCAGTTTCTCCTCCCTGTTTTTAGCCAAGTCGGCCCTCTGAGATAGGCCTTCAGCCAGTAATTGAAACCACCCTCGCAGGACCTTCCAGAGTTTGTACTCCTCTTTCATAGCCTTTGAGACTTAGTCAATCAACAAGCATTTTTATGAGTCAGGCTCTGGAGAGACAAGGACAAACCAGATCTTACCCTGAAGGATTTTATTCTGAAATCAAGGTCACCTGCACTCTACCATGGGGCATCTGGGTAGGACTTGGGTGGAGGAATGGAAATTTCAAAACTCTTCTTAAGGAGAAAGGGGGAAACCCACTCCCAAAGTTTGCTCCCTGAAGGAGAATCCCAAGCCCTCTCCCTTCATACCAGCTAAACGGGATACTGGTTTTATCAGGATATATTTATAGCCAGATCTGTTATCTTCAGTAAACAAGGACAGGTGTGGTATGAATAATTGACATCTCTGGATACCTTCCCTCTAAGCCTTTCCCTAAACTAAGTCACAGGTAGTGAAGATGACCTCTGAGGTCCCTTTCAGCCCCCAAGATTCCGTGGTTTCACTTTATTGTAGACATTTAATAGACCTATTTAGGTTTCCTCTCTTGCTGACCTTGTTCAGCCATTGGTGAGTGGGAGAAAAAAGGTCGGTGGTATTAAGACTATTCCTGAACCGATGCCAAAAGGTGATTAGGTAAGAGGAATAGAGACATACTAGAATGTGGCAAGAGGTGACCTCTTGGTGGATCCCTGATGCTTCTTGGGGAGCACATTTTTTTCTGGCTTTTCCGCTTGCCTTCCATTCCTAATCTTTACAGACACAACTACAGTTTCACAGCAAAGTAAGCCTCTTCTACAAGTCTACAAGAGGAATCATCAATATTGGTTATTGTCACTTTATGTAGAGAAATAGTGATGTTGTTCAGAGATGTCAAACACTGTAGGTAACACTCCTGCTGTGTAACTATAGAACCAGATTAAAATGCAGTTGGGAAATGTTTATAAAACCATAGAGAATAAAGAATGTTAGTATGCAGCTTTCTAAGTCAACATGGTTCCTTAGGTATGGTTTCTATTTGAGTTTCAAGTAGGTAATCCCCCTCACAGTATCTCCAGATCATTTCTGCTTTGTTTGTCATGCATTACCGCTCCTTCCAGAAGTCTTGTTCTCCAGACAGGCTATGCTTAGAAATGGGCACTTTATTGCCTCCATCTCCCCACTGACCATTTCTTGCTCCCTCTCCTTAGTTAGCTGGCAACCAAGCTGTCCTGGGTTAAGGACGCCATCTAGTGGCTGATAGCACTGTTAAAGTCTGTCTCTTCATTGCCACATTCTTTCATCAATCAGTCTTTATTCCACAACCATTTATCCCTCTGCTTTCATCCCTTTTTTGTTCAATGTTTACAGAAAAATCCCAAGTGCTTCAAAGTTCTCAGAAGTCTTCCTTAGGATCTCCAAAACAGTTTCCATTTATTTACTTTCTTCCTTCATTGAATGCCTTTAGAATTTTGTGTTTGTATCTTGTTCAGCTACCTACTATTTATTTATTTTTATTAAATCTTTACCTTCCATCTTAGAATGAATGCTAAGTATTGGTTCTAAAGCAGAAGAGGGCTATGGGCTAAGCAACGGGGGTTAAGTGACTTGCCCAGGGTCACACAGCTAGGAAGTGCCCAAGCCAGATTTGGACCTAGGACCTCCCATCTCCAGGTGTGGCTCTCAATCCACTGAACCACTCAGTGGTTCCCCTTACCTACTAATTATAAAGCTTTGCAAAGCGCTTTAATAAATTACTTAATTGAGCCCTCACAACAACCCCAAAGTAGGTGCTAATATTTTCCCCATTTTATAGTTGGGGAAATTAAAGCTTAGAGGTGAGATGGCTTGGCCAAGGTCATATAGGTAGTATGGATGTGAGGCAGGATTTACACCCAGTTCCAGGGTCAGCACCATTTCTGCTGTACCATTTAGCTGCTTTTGTCCATATTGGGCTAAACCTCAGGAGGGTGGAGTCTGTGGTATCTAAATTTGGGATAGTCCCTGATGTCCAGCAGGTAAGTGCTTAATAAGTCAATATTTATGGGGCTCAGTGAATGAAACCTGTTCCCCCTTAAGCACCAGTATTGATTCCGCATTATTTTAAAACATTGGCTACTCGATTTTATCGTTTTCCGTTTTAATGACTAGCTTGGCAGTAAGTACTACTGTTTGCTTCGTCTGTGTCTCATGTTTTAGCCTTGTTTTTAGTTGAGTAGATTTGTTTGGACTCACATAGATGCTCATCCCTGTATATAATATTGGGGAAATGGATTCTGTGTTGTAAATGGCAGGGACCTAGGAAGGTTTAGAATATAACTGGTGTTTGCCTCTCCCTCCCCTCCAGAATTTTTTGAACAGCCCTAACTTCCTTATCATTCCCTTTCATTGCTGGAGCACACCCAAGGGCTGAGGAAGGGGCTGGGAGCCCCGAGGGAAGGGCTTCTTTTGGTGCTTTGTTATCTGGGAGCTGGGAGATTCTTTGGACTTTCTTGGACCCTCCCAGATTAAGTGCCAGAAGTCCAGGCTGAGGTGCTCAAGTCAGGAGTGGTAACTTGCCTGTTGCCTTCAAGTAAAGGGAAGAGAAATTAGACTTGTTCTGCTTGGGCCCAGAAGGGGCAGAATGAAGAGCAAAGGGGCCATGAGGGCCAGGATGGGAGATTTACCCAAAGATGCAGATGTAGCTATGATAAAGGGAATCGTTTTTATTAGGTAGCTAGTTGGCACAATGGAAAGAGTGCTAGGGCTTGGAATTGGGAAAACCTGAGTTCAAATTCTATCTCTGGTATTTAGTGGCTGGCTTTGTGCCCTTGGGCAAGTCACTTAACCTCACAGCCTCAGTTTCTTCATCTGTAGAAGGAGAATAATAATCATGTCTAAATTAAAAGATTGTTCTGAGGACCAAATGAGACAACATATTTAAAGTACTTTGCCTACCCTAAAGTGCTATGTACATACTCATTATTTAAAATAATAATAAAATGCAAAATAAAATGTTATTTTTTTAAATTAATTTACTTATTTAGCATATTTTTCCACGGTTACATGATTCATGTTCTTTCCCTCACCTCTTCCCTTCCCCCTCCCTGAGCTGACAAGCAATTCTACTGGGCTATACCTGTATCACTTTTCAAAACCTATTTCCATGTTATTCATATTTGCAATAGAGTGATTAAAATGTTATTTTTAACTCTTACCTTCCACCTTAGAATCAATAATGTATATTAGTTCCAAGGCAGAAGAGTGGTCAGGGCTAGGCAATGGGGCTTAAAGTGACTCGCCCAAGGTCACACAGCTAGGAAGGCTCTGATGCCAGATTTGAACCCAGGACCTCCCATCTCTAGTCCTGACTCTGTCCACTGAACTACTTAGCTGTCCCAAAATAAAGTATTATTAATACTATAACAATAATTAGAGCCCTCCAAAAGGATCCTGGGCCTCCTACAGAGACAGTAAGTTTCTTCTCACTTGAAGTCTTCAAGCAAAGAATGGATGTCCACTTGTTGGGGACGCTGTGTCTGGCCTCGAGCACAGGGCTTGGAGTCGGGGTCCTGGGCTGGCCTCAGAGCTCTCCCACACCTTAGCCGCGCCACTGAGGATGCCTTTCACTTCTCAGAGTCTCGGTTTTTTATTTCCAAATTGGGCCTATGACCGATGGATAGGATTCAGCGAGCTGGTGTGAGTGACAGCGTGCTTTGTAAGCCTCAAGGCACTCTGTGCATGTCAGTTGATCTTCAACATTTATGAAGCACCTACTATGTGCCGGGCACTGTGCTAAGTGCTGGAGGGTACAGAGAGAGGCAGAGGCAGCCCCAGTCTAACCACAGAGGGACTCTAGACTGGAAACAGTCCACAGAGGAAAGGCACTGGCTTTAGGGGCGACTGGGAAAGAAGCGGGTGTGCATGGGGATCGCTTCTCCATGAGGGACCAGCTCAGGGTAGCACTGTGTCCCGGGGGCAGAGTCTGATTTTGAACTCGTCCTTTGCATCTCCACTGGGCAGAGGTAGCTCCTGCCGGTCCTTTTGGTCCCAAGATTCTGGTGGCATTGAATGACTTTTAGACCTCTGAGCCTGGCCTCTCCAAAGAACTGGAAGGGTCAGGGGGAACGCCCGGGGGCTTAGGAAGGCCCTGGCACATTCCAGATGAGAAACTGGCCATGAGAAGGAAGTAAAAGAAATGGCTGGGCTGGTCATGGGATGAGTGAAAGAGGTAGCTGGTGGACCCTGTCTGGATCCGCAGGATGTCATAAAGCAGAGGAAAACCCTTCCCCCAACAAGGGACCAACATCCCTCCCCCGTGGCTCACTTAGGGGCCAAGAGCAGAGCAGGTTGGGCCGCCAGCTGCCATTTTGGAGAGAATAGCCACGCGGATGAGATCTCTGATTCAGAACCTCTTCCTTGTGTCAAAGAAACTGTGCTCAGGCTAGTAGGAGACAGACGAAGGAACAGTCCTTGACTTCTTTTCAGGCTAGGGGGATTTGCAACAGGTACCAAATAAGAAAAGACAAAATCGTGTCAAGGGGAACAAGCCTACCAGTGGGGGAAAGATGAAAAGACGGCTCTGGAGGTGAGGAAGATGTGCAGGGCTTCCCATGGCTGACCATGGTGACAGGGAACGAAACATCATATATGAGAAAATGGGGGGACAGTGAGGTGGCTCAGTGGATGGGGAGCCAGGCCTGGGTTCAAATGTGGCCTCAGACATTTCCTAGCTGGGTGACCCTGGGCAAGTCACTTAACCCTCATTGCCTAACCCTTACCGCTCTTCTGCCTTAGAACCAATACACAGTACAAATGCTAAGACAGAAGATAAGAGTTTAAAAAAAAAAAAAAAAAAAAGATGAGGGAAGATCTAGCAGGCTGGTTTGGCTGGAAAAGAGAATTGGTGTGGAGGAGTCTTGGGAAATGTGAAACAAAGCCCATTTTTACTTTTCAGAGGCCTTCACCTGTGGGCTGATCTTGGCTTCTTCCTCCTTGAAAATCAGAAGCATTCTTTGATAAACAGAAGAGCAAGGTATCATGAGGGGGAATGCCAATGGAATGGCTTAGATAATTGTTTTGTTTTGAAGAGATCATCCATTGTCTGAAGACAAATCTGGAAAGCTGGAAGCCTGAGCAGCACCTCAAGGCTTTATTAGCTAAGTCAGCTGCACCAGGGAAATTGTTTACCTTGGATGGGGCTTGGAACATTTGCCCAAGTGTCTGTGGGAACCACTCAAGTTAATATGTTTGCCTCTTTAAGCCCTCCTAAAGGAAGGCAGAAAATAAATCTTCCATAATGACTACATGCACATTCTGGGTCTGGGATCAAATGGCTGCCTTGTTAAACCTCCCAAGGCCAGGACGGTTTTGTTGTCCAGGAGTATGGGCTTGGCGTTTTGTTCTTTGATCTCAGAAAATAGAACTGGAGAGTGGTTGGGGAACCCACATCTAGGTGGGTACTGGAAAGGGTCAGAAACTCACCACTGGAGCGAACACTGAAAAAACGTCTGAACCTAAGACAGGACAGAATAAGAGTGTTTTCAACCCATAGACAAGGGTGGCAGGAAGGTTGTTCGGCCGTGAACGCTGGTGTAGGGCTGCTTCTTTTGTTTTCTTCTTCCTTCGTAGAGAAAATGGGGCTTAGAGAGTAAGTCTGGTAGAGAGCAGGCAGTGTAGTGTAATGGATAGTGCTGGAGTTGGAGTCAGACTTTTGGAATGAAGGGCTTTCATCAGCACTGCCTTGTTTGAGCCTTCCAACCAGGCAGGGTCATTAGGCACCTCCATTTTGTAGACTAAGAAAAGGCAAGTCTATAAGTGTTTATTCAGAACCTATTGTATGTCAGGAGAGTCAGGAGTTGAGCCAGTAGAGCAATGAAGGCCAACTTGAGCTGGAGAGAACTGACCAGTCAGAAGAAGATATCACAGAGATGGAAGGAGAGAAGGCTGCC
The DNA here is from genome assembly GCF_016433145.1 of Gracilinanus agilis. Lineage (NCBI taxonomy): Eukaryota > Metazoa > Chordata > Mammalia > Didelphimorphia > Didelphidae > Gracilinanus > Gracilinanus agilis. Next base: position 15,827,448 of record NC_058134.1, on the reverse strand, counting down.
AAGGTGGAGGCATCTTCTGGAGGTGCGAAGTCTGCTGGGGAATGGAGTAAGAGGAATTCAGAAACTGAGCCAGAGAAGAATGGAAGAAGGAAGGAAACAGACCTGAGAAGGCCAAAAGGAGCTACTGGACAGTTTTCCAGGGTCCTTTCCACTTCCTCTCTTCCTCTCTCTCTTCTCTACCACCTCCTTCCTCTACCTTCTCCTATTGCCCACACTAGAATTAGTAGTAATTGGGGCCTGAGGTTCAGATTGTGAAGGAGTGTTAGGGCAGAGGACCATAAACTGGAAAGAACCTTAGTCATCATCTGTGATCATAAAGTCATAGAAGAGAGGGCAGCTGGATAGCTCAGTGGGTTGAGAGCCAGGCCTAGAGATGGGAGGTCCTAGGTTCAAATCTGGCTTCAGATACTTCCCAGCTGTGTGACCCTGGGCAAGTCACTTGACCCCCATTGCCTAGCCCTTACCACTCTTCTGCCTTGGAGCCAATATACAGTATTGACTCCAAGACGGAAGGTAAGGGCATAAAAATAAATAAAGTCATAGAAGGAACCACAGAGGTTGTCTTAGAGTCCAGTCCCCTCATTTTACAGAGGAGGATATAGATGCCCAGGCAGATAAAGGTCCTCTATGCCTGAGGTTACTCACAGGATCATGGGACTTGAGAGGTCATCTAGTTCCACCCCATCATTTAACAGAGGAGGAAGCCAAGACCCAGAAAGGGAAAGTCACTTGGCCAATATCACCTAAATCAGAGTGGTAGAGGAGAAAAGAGTGCTGAGCTCAAAAAGGGGGAGACCTAACCCCAAATCCAGCCTTGGACCCTGGCTCTGTGAGAGCTCACAGGTTTTTTAACCCCTTTGAGCCGCAGAAAATATTCTCACAATGTTTTTAAATGTTTTTAAAGCAATTAAAAAATTCCCCATTGACCTGAGAATCTGTGCTGGACAGTTAATGGCCATTTGCATTTTGGTCTGAACTCGAATCATCCTCTATTTACAAGGGAATCAGAGTTAAAATACTGATTATAAAGCAAGTCTGTTTTTCCTTCCTCCCCTTTTTAAAAAAAAGACATGATAGCAAATGGCCCAGACTGTCTTGAACTAGAAGCTAAATGCCTACAGTTTCTTTCTCTTGTCTTAATTAAACTTGAAGCAAATGGCATTCTGGAACCACAGCATTTAATGAGGTGGCTGTGATTTTGATGAAGATCCTGGAGAGAGCCAGGCTTCAGGACTGCCAGAGGTAGAAAGGTGAGCTGTGAAGGAGAAGCCGCGTGCAGCTTCTTCAGCCTCTTCATTCTCGATCTCCGGTTAAGAGAGGCTGCCGCCATTGACTCCTTGATTTGGAAATGGCAGAAGAAATGAACCCGGAGGATGCCTTCTTCCTCTGCTTTCCCTGGCTTGGGATGCCTGTCACCAGGGATTGGTGGGGCTGGAAAACATCTGAGAGGTCATTTGGCTCCACCTCCTTGTTTTACAGAGGGGGAAACTGAGGACCAGGCAGGGGAAGTTATTTGGCCCATGCTGCAGACATTAAAAACACAAAATGCAGACATTGAGACATTAAAAAATAAAGCCTGGACCCGGGTATGGAATTTGACTGTAAAGAGCTCATTGTGCGTGAGCTATGTTATTGGGGGGAACAGAGACAGAGACAGAGACAAGAGAACTCAGGTCAGGAACCCAGGAGGAGACGGTACTTGTGCAGAGTTCCCAAGAGAGCAAGAGGAAGTCCTCGGATTCTCTGGCTCTGGCGTCTTTGGGCTGTTTCTTGTGTGCCTCCACAGCGGCAGGGCTTTCATATTGCTTTCTCCTTCCTCTCATTTGTCTTCTCAGAAAACCTGGCTTCAATTGAATTTACCAGAATATTGTAAGTGCACAATATGTGACTGCAAAGAGGATCAGGAGCGGCCGATTTCCTGAGCTCCCAGACCTGTGGGGGAGACCAGTGAAGGGAAGTGGCCCATGAGCCGTCTGGCCATGTGATGGTCCCCTTAGCACACATGGAGCCTCTCACCGGCTGCCGCACCTCAGAGGGAGATTCCATGAAGTGAATCTTTAGCTGACCATGTCTTTAAGCCACTGCTACCCTCAGGTGGGGGCGGATCAAATGCTATGTGGAAGCTGGAATGGGAATACCAAATTTTGGTTTTGCCACTTATTCACTGTGTGACCTTAGGCTAGTCATATGCCTTCATTGCAACTCAATTTCCCCATCTGTAAAATGAAGGCGTTGGACTAGATGACCTTTAAGGGCTCCACCTTCTCAAAATCTGGGATCCATTCTGAGGCCAAAGGGGAGGAGGACAAGGGTGCCCAGCCACATGATCCTGGCACAGGAAAGAAATAGAAGATTATCTTTGTAACAACTGATTCATGTGCTCTGGGTTCGACCTGTAATTCCAGTTCTAGCCTTTGATTCTGGGAGCCTAAAGTCTCTGAGAGGCTACCATGCCAGGTGTGATTTGTACAAATAACAAACTTTGGGATTAGGACAGTGACCTCACCAAGTCAGCTTCCATTAGTAATTAAGTCTGGATTTGATCTCTGGAATCCAAAGGATTTTGTTAATAATGGACTATGTGCCCATTTCCCTGACTTTGAGAAAGTATCAGCAACTAAGTGGGTTAAAGACCCTAAGGCTGGGAGGTTGGACATCTGTGTTCTAGCTCTTACCTTTACAGACTCCCCAAGGCTAATCATTTAGCTGTAATTTATGTCCTTCCTTCCTTCCTCCCTTCCTTCCTTTCTTCCTTCCTTTCCTTCCTCCCCTTATTTCCTTCCTTCCTTCCTTCCTTCCTTCCTTTCCTTCCTCCCCTTCTTTCCTTCCTTCCTTCCTTCCTTCCTTCCTTCCTTCCTTCCTTCCTTCCTTCCTTCCGGCTGCTGAAGCTCAGGAGAAAAGGTGTGGAAGGCTTGGCGCTCCATACTGGGCAGCACGGCCTCTGGAGATGAGCATCCTCTTCCCCAGAACTGCGCCGCCTCTGGGGAGCGGCTGGGAGCGGTGGGTGCCCTTTTGTAGCCGAGGAGGATGAAGCTCCTGGAGGCCCGAGGAAGGTGGGGAGGCCCCCCTGCTCCCGCTTTGTTTTCAGCCTGGAAGGGCAGAACGGGTCCACAGGGTGATCTGGAACCCTAAAAGGCCAAGCCAGGGCTTGGGAGGCCGTCGCCCTTTCCTGTCCATACTAGTCCCGCTAGGACTTCGGGATCGTGTCCTGTTCTGGGAGCCACAGAGAAAAAGGACTTGGATGAGGCAGTGCAGATAAGGGAGGCCAGTTAGACAGAGTACTGAGCCTGGAGTCAGGAAGACCCGAGTTTGAATCCTGCCTCAGACACTTCAGTCAGTCTGCTACGTCATCTAACATTTATGAAGCACCTACTAAGTGCTGGTCACGGTGCTCTGTGTTAGACGTACAAAGAAGGGCCAATAAAAAGTTAGCATCTGTGTGAACCTGGACAAGTCACTTACTCTTTCTCAGCCTCAGTTTCCTCATCTGTAAAAAGCAAGGCGATGACTTGCTTGCAATAACACGGCTACTAAGAATCAAAAGTGTGGGTCAACTAGGTGGCACCATGGATAGAGCGCCAAGCCCGGAGCCAAGAGGACCTGGGTTCAAATCTGTCCTCAGACACTTCCTGGCTATATGACTCTAGGCGAGTCCCTTAAGCCCAGTTCCTAGCCCTTAGCTGCTCTTCTCTCTTAGAGCTGATACTAAGACCGAAGGTAAAGCTTTTCAAAAAAGAGCCTGAGGTAGAATTTGAACTCACATCTCTTTGCCATACCGTCCTGACTTTCATCATGAGAGCCTTTAATAGATTCTTGATATACTCCTTGTGCTCTCGGTCAGCCTCCTCTGGACATCCTCCAGCGAGGCGATAGCTCGGACGCTGGAACCACGATCAGAAGGGAGGAGTGCGGACACAGGTCATTGTGTCTCTGAGCCCAGGAGTCGGCCTCTCCATAGAGCATGGAATGTGGAGTCGGGAAGACCAGGGTGAGAAACCTTCCTCAGACACTTAGAAACAGAGGCCACCTCACTGCCCCGTGCCTCAGTTTCCTTGCTTGTAAAATGAGGATGTTGGACTCGGTGACCTTTAGGGGACCCTTCCGTGCAGTCCCCTGCATTCAAGGACAAATGGAGATGACTCAAGAACTCCCTTTACCCCAGCGTGGATGCTTGGTATGAGCTCGGTGGTGTTCCCTGTTGGCACTTAGAAGCCACTGGAATATTTCAGAGCATATTTACTTATCAGCCACCGCCTTCTCTTGTTTGTCTCGGAGAATTTACACATTGACACAAGCTGTGGCTCTGCCTTGTACGCGTGTGCGTGTGGAGAACACTCATGAGCTGGAAACACGAGCTCGCCTCTTCCTTGGTTTCCCTCTAGCCGCCACCTGCGTTTCTCAGGAATTAGCCCTCACGGCAGATTTCATTTCTTCTCATTCAGCCTTTTAGATTCCTCTTGGCTGGAATGGGATCTGGAGCATCTGTGTGTGTTGTGGGCCAGGGTTTTCTCTTTTATGGGCTGGCAGAGGCTCGTTCAAGGCAGCAAGCATCAGGGTTGGGGACCAGCTGAAAGGAGGGCTCGTCCTCCTCCTTCTCTAATCTCTGTCCTGGATATCTGTTCTCTCTCCATAGCCTTCTTTCCTTGGCTGACTCGAGTGTTTCTGACCGAGTCAGGAATGGAATCTTCAGGCTTTGTCGCCTCCGTCCTTCCAAGCAGACCCTCTGCCCTGCCCAAGCCTTCATTTAAATTCTGCCTGCTAGCCTTGGAAGGTGCTCAATGGTTTCTGTGGGATTTTTGAGAATTTCTGTAACAAGGTTTTCAAGAGGAAGCTCTTCCCTGGTGGTGGGAGGCCCTTTTGCTCCTGAGAAGGATAAGCTGTGAAATGGGGATGGAGAGTGGGGAGATGAATCTTGGCATCGAGTAGGAGCTCTGAAAACAGTATCATAGCAAAGACAAAGAGAGACTAGACCAGTGATGGTGAACCTTTGGCCCGTGTGCCAGAGATGGCATGCAGAGTGCTCTCTGTGGGCACGTGTGCTGCCTTCTTCCTCCCCCCCTGCCCCAGTTCATTACTAGAAAGGCAGAGGGACTCAGGCAGGGCTGCTCCCCTCCCCCTCTCCCCCACCTGATGACATTTTTTCACATCCCCTGCCCCTCTGCCCGGCAGCCCAAGGGGGAGTGCACAGTGAATAAGGTGGGCAGCGCACAGGCGGCAGAGCTAGAGGGGAGAGGGGCACTTGGGCTATTTCTTAGTTATGTTAAATTAAATTTAATTATTTAGTCTATTTCCACATGCCTCCGCTCATCCTCTGGGTGCCTTTGCAAACTAAAATGCCACCCCCTGGTCAATGCTTCCTTATGTGTGATAATCTGTGTAAAGCATTTGGCAAATTTTAAAAGACTTTATACATTTTAGCTGCTACTATCATCACTAATAGTAATGACAATAACATTTCTAGAGCACTTGCTATAGTTCCAGGCTCTGTGCTAAGGGCTTTACAGTTATGATCTCATTTGATCCTCATGACGATCATGTCCAGTTGGTGCCATTATTATCCCCATTTTATATGAGGAAGTAGAGGCAGAGGTTAAGTGACTTACTCAAGATTACAAAGCTAGTAAGTGCCTGGGGCAGAATTTGAACTCAAATCTTCCCGATTCTAGACTTAACTCTGTCCTACGGGGCTACCTTGTTATCCTATGAATAATAAGAGAATTACAAATTAATATTTTTTAATAATAAGAGAATTACAAATTAAAATTTGTACTAGCTGACACAGGGCTACTAAAACAACGGCTACACCAGCTGCGAGAAAAGAACCCAAAGGAAGGCCCCACCAAAAGAAAAGAGAACTTAGATCCCAGGCAAAGATCCAGGTTGGCTTCAGATTTCTGAGCTGAAACCCAGATCTCCTGGCCAGAGAGGTGGCAGACTCTGGGGGTGGAATGTTCAAATGCACGAACACAACAGCACTTGGATACAGTACGGGCCCCCCTAACACCCATCTAGAGCCCCTCGTCTTAAACGAAATGAATTAGCCAAACAGTTTTCCTCAAAGCTTTTAAAAGCGAAGCTTCGTTAGGGCTTATTACCTCTCGGATTCCCCAGACCTGAGGTCAGATCTGAGGATGAAGGAAGGAAGGAAGCCTTGATGGTGGACCTACTCCGTGGACTTTGCAGATATGATCTCATTTAAAATGCTTATGTGATGTCCGCCGTGGAGCTTATTAGTATAAATACAGGAAGGATCTGGGATTGTATCTGGTCCGTGTGAGGAGCTCTGGCCGTGAGACTCAGATCGTGGTCAGGGTCTGGGGGTTGCAGATGCAGGGACATTTGGGCTGGCCCGAATCTTACTTAGCAAGGGTCAGAGGGAGAGCCTGACCTCCAGGCTTTCTGCCTGCAGGCTTAGCCCGCTCATGGACTCTGACCAACCACCTCTTGGAATTTATTGTGGTCGGAACAATCCCTGGAATTTCTTTAAGGAAAAAAAAAAAGGTGTCATCCAAGATTCCTGGAATTCTGGAAGGGGCATTCGAGGTCATCCTTCTCCAGTCCATTGTCCACAAAGCAGCTGCCAGAGCAGTGCTCCTAAGATCCACATCTGACTCAGGTCCCGGCACACTGACCACGGTACTATCTAGTTGTCCATATGTGTCAGAGGAGAGACTTGAACCCAAGACGAGCTTCCTATTTACTTTGCCAACATGCTTCTCACCCAGCACATAGTAGGTGCTTTATCTTTGTTGCATCAGTCATACGGTATGAGCTGCCCCCTGACCCTTCACTCTATTGGAACCACACAGACGAAATGGCTTGTTCTAGGTCCCAGGATGGGTGAGCAGCAGCCCGCCTGTGTTTTCTGGGTTGGCAGAGAGTTCACCATCGACCTCCGGTCCCCTGGCTCTGGGTTTGTGTTCCAATCCCCTGTCCCTTGATAGCTAGTTATTTGTGTCTCTGTGGCTGAGAGGAAGGAAGGAGAAGCCCCAGCTAGCGCCCCTCGCCTGCTCCATGAGCCATCAGCCTGGGCGCCCCAAGACTCCAGGAGAGCGCCCACCTCCACCCAGGGGAGCCCGGAGAAACTCACATCAGCCCTCAAATAAGGGGCTTTCCGGCTGCACCCCTTCACTGGCAGAGCTAGCAGGGGACAAAGCTGTGCTCTTCAGCCCCTTCCTTAGCCGTCCACGTTAAGAACAGGCAGCTTTGAAAGTTCACCGTCGCCCCCCTATAGGAGAGGAAGCCTGCGGCCCTGCGTGGAAAGAGACATACATTTGGGGACTGGCCAGTGCAGGAATTCTTTCTGCTTGACTATTTACATTTGTGAGAGGGACTTTTTGCTTCTTTTGTCTTTTTTTCAGTGTAGAAGGGAAAGGTGGGAGACAAAATAGATTTTTATGGGGAAAAAAAGAAACTTTAACTTTAAGAAAGACTTCTGTATTTATCCTAGTCTACTAGCCTTAGGGAAGCCCCTACTGTGTGCCAAAAGCCTGGGATCCAAAGAAACGGGAAATAAAAGAGCAGGGCTTGGGCCCATCCGGCTGAACCTTCTCTTCAATTTTCAGGTGTCTCTGAGGGAGAAGCTGCCTCATCCTGGGCCGTCGGTGCCGGAGACCTTCTGGGCTGTGATTCCAAGGCGGGATGGCTGCCAAGGTTCAAGATAAGGTAGGACTTTGGTTAGGTGGCGGCTGTTATCGGTGCTTGACCATGGTCACCTCTAGGTCTAAAGCAAAGGCGCCGTGAGGCAAACAGCCTCGACTGGCCTATGCGGGGCACCACGGAGGGCTCAAGGAAGCTCCCCGAAGGCAGGCAGGGGCTCGCCTTTGTCCTTGTTGTCCTCCTGCCTTGCCTGCTAGAACAACCCAGAGTTGTGAAGCTCCTCGTCCGTGCCAGGCACCGGGCTGCGGCCTTGACATAGAGACCAAATGAAAGCTCTGCCACGATCTGTTGGGGGGAAACAGCATCCGGAGGAAACACGAAATAGAAACAGAGAAAATAGAGAGGGATGGGGGTCCTGTCTGGAAGCTGCCGTCCTCACTGCGGCCCCACAAAGGGCGCCACGGCTGAGCTTTATCCAACCTGAAGGTCCACACAGCAGGCTCCACGCGCTGTCTTGTGGGGATCAGCCCCGTCGTACCGATGGGGAAATGGAGACAGCAGATGGAGAGGGCGTTTAATAAATAAACTATCGATTAAACGAAGTGGAGGGAGCGCACTGGGTGCCTGATCCACCCCTCTCCCTGGGCTAAGCCCTGGTGACACGAGAAGATCAGGAGAGCTCAGGAAGCGTCTGTGGGTGCCACAAGTGGCCTGGAAGCTCCACGAGGCCAAGCATCGTTTGGGTTTTGAGTCTGTATGTGGGTTAAATTGGACTGACCAGGGCTCTGGGCTTGGTTCCAGAAGGAATGAATGAAGCATTGCCTGGGTGCTCACAGGCACTGGGAGTATCATAAGAAAGGGGACCCCATCCCCTGCTCTTTGGAGGTTAACGGGCCTCAGGAAGGTTTCAGGGTCACATTTGGATCCTGACTCTGCTACTGCCCAGTTGTGTGACTTGGGCCTCAGTTTCCCTACCTGTAAAAAAAAAAAAAAAACCAGCAGCTCTGTTGAAGTCGAGGATGCGAACCCCTTGCATGATAGCGGAGATGCTTCACAAATGCTTGATGATTAAACTGCTTTGAAAGTGCTTAGACGGACCCTGGGTGAGTCATTATTACTATTAATTTCTTCCCGTGGGAGAGACAAGAGGTAACATGAAATATTGGGCGCATTTCAGAGAAAGCACGACCGAGTGCCGCAGCGTGCAGGAGGGACACTTGTCTTGGTCTTCCGAGGTGAGCGGTCCAGTCTGCTTAACGTGGCTGCAAGCTTCTGAGAGGGAGAAACCCCCTAAGTAAAGAAGGATGGCAGGTCTCGGCTCTTTAACCTAAGGCGATGCCCACCCAGCGTGGGGTCTTTGACTTGGAGGAAGTGCTGCCTGGGTCCTTTGCCCCGATGGTGTCGGGGAAAGGGAATGGAGGCGTTTCTTAAAACCCTGCCTTCCGTCTTGGACTCAATCTGGGGATTGGTTCTAAGGCAGAAGAGTGGTAAGGGTGGGCAATGGGGGCTAAGTGACTTGCCCAGGGTCACACAGCTAGGAAGTGTCTGAGGCCAGATTTGAATCTAGGACCTCCTGTCTCCAGGTCTGGCTATTCACTAAGGCTCCTCGCTGCCCCCAGGATATTCTTTTAGTTGAACCTCTTAGTGGCCAGGGCAGAACCCTGTCGCTGGGGCTGTTGGTTCTCCTCCTGTGGATGGCCTTGGAGAGGAAAAGGTAGCTCAGGAGGCTTAGATCCAGCTCACAGCAGTGATGATGACCCTGAGACAGAGGTTCCCCCTTGCCTTCTGGAAGAGAAAGTGGAGACACTTGGGAGCTCATGGACTCTCTTCTGTTTGTTGGCTCCCAAGTTGTGAGGGGTTGGCAAAGCTGGCACATTGTAGGTAGGGCCTAATGGGAAGCTTTCAGACTTAAAACCATGTTGGGATTTTTCTTGTGAGGTGGCTCTTGGTGTGGGGATTGTAAAACAGAAACTGGATCAGACCTTGGAGGGCATCTGGGCCAGCCTCCTCATTCTACAGATGAAGAAACTAAGACCCAAGAAGGATGGGAATCTGCCCAAAGACAAGCAGGGTTAGGAGGAGAGCTGAGTATTGAACCCAGGTGCTCTGATTCTTTCCATTGCTCTACATGACCTCGTTAATTTGGAAAAAGAAAAAGAAAACTCTTATAACAAATAAATCATAGTCAAGCAACACATTTTCCAGGTCCAAAATGTCATCTCCTTCTTGAGTCCATCACTCTCTCTCAGGAGGTAAGTGGTGTCTTGATCCCTGGCCCCCTGGGATTGTGCATGGTTATTGCACTGATCCGAGATTTTAAGTTTTAAAAGTTTCCATTTTTACAATGTTGTTACCTGACAGATTTTCTCCTGGTATTGCTCACTTCACTCTGCATCCATTCATACAAATCTTCTCAGGCTTCTCTGAAACTATTTCTTTCTTCAAATCTGGCCTTAAACACTTCTAGCTTTGTGACCCTGGGCAAGTCACCTAACCCCCTTCCCTAACCCTTACCGCTCTTCTGCCTTGATTCTAAGGTGGAAGGGGAGGGTTTAAAAAGCAGTTTCTTTCATCATTTCTTCCATCCCATGCACTAACATTCCCTTACTTTCATATGCCATCATTTGTTTAGTCATTGTTCAAATGCTTGGCATCACCCCAGGGCTCCCTTCCAGGAGGCTGCCCATTCTTTTTCCTCAGTTTCTTCATTGGGCCACTCTAGAGGATGTGCTTTTAGGTGCCAATACGATGGTCACTGTTGTGGTAAACAATGGGGGAAAGCCACTTCTTGGGCTTTACCCCGAGATCCCGGCTGTCAGCAGCCCAACCCAATGATTTTTTTTTTCCCTGAAGCTTTTATTGTTGGGAACTTTTCAATAAAACTTTACCCAGCATTGCTATGGGAGTTCCATTATAAAAAGTAAATAAAAGCCTAAGGATTTTCTTTGGAGTTTGCTCATGAAAATAGCATGTGGTTCTAACGATATTCGATTCCATTCAACATTGTTTTGGATGGAAAAGAAAAGGGTATTTCTCAATGCTTCCCAAATTGCCAAATAAAACAGTCTTTATGTATATATTCTTGGGCAGCCAGGATCCTCAATGGATAGAGAGCCAGGCCTGGCGAGGGGAGGTCATGGGTTCAAATCTGGCCTCAGACATTTATTTCCTAGCTGTGAGACCGTGGACAAGTCACTTAACTTGCATTGCCTAGCCCTCATCAATCTTCTGCCTTGGACCCAATATGTAGTGCTGATTCTGACAGAATATAAAGGCCTTATATATGTCCTTACTTATTTCATTAAATATTTCCCAATTGTATATAAAACAATTTTGACATGCATTTCTTATTTCCCAGCTGACCATCCTTCCAAGATGGCACTAACTGTAAAACACAGTCCTTACCAAGCAAACCAGCCTGTTCCTCCTCGCAGGCCAGGGACGTTTCCAGCTGTGGCAGGGACATTTGGGAAAACCATCTTCTGCTGGCCTCTTGGGTTGGGATGCTTTATTCCATCCATCCATATGTGGACCAAATGGCTTCTTTTTATATAGACTCTTCTGGATTGTATGTAACGAGGCATGGAGGATAGTTAGTTAGGGATTCTGAGGGCTTGAATCCCATCTCAGCTATTTACTACCTGTGTGACCTTGGGCAAGTCACTTGACATCTGTGAAATTCAGTTTCAATTTATTTCAACACTTTTTTTTTTAAGTGCTTGCTATGTGCCAGGCACAGTACCTTGTGAAATTGGATCTGTTACCCTAAAAACTGCGATCCCCAGTGAGGCTACGATTCCTAGCAAAACTACGATTCCCAGAACCCCACTCCCTTCTGTCTACACGTGCTGATGTAGGCAGGATATAAATTGGGTGGAGTTCCGTGTCTGGCGCTCTCTCCTTCCCGTCGGCGGCTTTGGCCGAGCGGGCTTTTTGAGCAGGTAGAAAAACTTAGTTATGCGGTTCTGTTTTGTCAGCTAATAAACTTAAGAAAATAATACTTAAAGGATTCAACATTCATTTAAATCTTGCCGCCGTCAGGTTGAAGATTCAAAAACAAAGCCCCGAACGAGCCCCGTCCCCAGAAGGCTTACTTTCCACCGGGGGAAGGCAGCATGCAAAAATAGGCGAGTTCATTTGTCATTTATTCTGAAAGAGCCAGTTTTGGTCTGATCCAACCAGCAGGCGAGTCCCTTCTCCAAGTCAGCCCCGGCTGAGGGGGTGCAAAGACAAACGAGCACATCTTGGGCTCAGGCAGCTTCCACTCTACAGCCTGGGTGTGGGAGAGATCACAGCGGTGAATCAGAGCTTCGTGTCTGTTGAACTGGCCCCAAACCCGATCCCTGGAAGAACACAAATTCCCGGAGAGGAGATGACCCCACGCTGTTCTCCTTCTTACAGTCAGGGACTGAGTGGGCTTCCACAGCTTTGGCTGGATCCAGAGCCTACGCCTGCCCTTACCACGTCAGCGGACCATGCGCTTGTCTTTAGGGAGACAGAAGGAAAATGACGACCCACTTTCTGGTGGAGGAGAGGATTTCTGGGCAGAGAGATCCATGGCTGCAAAGCCAAGGGACCACTCAGTGTTTGAACCCTGCAGTAGATGGATCCTGGATCTCACTGTGTAACTTGAAAGTCCCGGTGGGATGGGGCAGCGGGGTGGCTCAGTGGATTGAGAGCCAGACTCAGAGATTGGAAGTCCTGGGTTCAAATCTGACCTCAGACACTTCCTAGCTGGGTGACCCTGGGTGAGTCACTTCACCCCCATGGCCTAGCCCTTCTCACTCTTCTGCCTTAGAACCAATATACTCTTTCGATTCCAAGATGGAAGGGAAGGGTTTTCAAAAGAAAAGAAAGTCCTAGTGGGTCAACCTTCCAAATCTCTGATCCTTCTCTGATTTAGCCCCCTCTGTCTTGCTTCACTGATTTCATTTCATTTCATTTCATTTATTTGTTTGTTTATATTTATTTGTTTTTAAAATCCTTACCTCCCATCTTGGAATCAATACTGTGTATTGGCTCCAAGGCAGAAGAGTGGGAAGGGTTAGGCAATGGGGGTCAAGTGACTTGCCCAGGATCACACAGCTAGGAAGTGTCTGAGGCCAGATTTGAACCCAGGACCTCCCATCTCTAGGCCTGGCTCTCTATCCACTGAGCTACCCAGCTGCCCCATGATTTTATTTCTTACTTTGATTCCAGTCAGCTCTGTTGGGGTGAGTCGGCACTTTGGTTACAGCCAGGGATCTTGGGAGTGGGTGAGATTCTCACCAGGGATGTTCAGGCCATTTTTAGTTGGTATGTTTTTTACTTGCCTCTTTCTTGGGTGAGGAGCTATAGCATACTATCTGCTCCTCTAGAAGAAGTAAATGACAATCCCTCCTAGCTCTCCATTTAGGATCCTTGCAGGTTTTTTTTTAAACTTTGCCTTCAGAAGCTGCATGGGCTGGGTTTGGAGTCAGAGGGTCCTGAATTCAAATCCCAGTTTTCCTCAATTAGTCACGTGTGACCCTGGACAAGTCACACGCCTTGGGCTTCATTTCCTCGCCTGTACATTGAGCGGGTTGGCCTAGCTGGACTTTGAGGCTCCTTCTAGTGTTTGGTGCTGGTCAGAGAACCTCTGGGCTGACACACCTCTATCTAGTGAAATGATTGGTTTGGGAAGGAGGAAGCCAGCAGGGTGAAGAGTGAGAGCCAAAATGATTGGGGCATCTGGGTAGCACAGTGGGCAAAGCCTGGAGTTGGGAGGATCTGGGTTCAAATTTGGCCTCAGACAGTTCCTAATGATTTGACCTTGGGCAAGTCACTTAACCCCTAGTCCTTGCTGCTCTTCTGACTTAGAATGGATACTAGGACAGAAAGTAAGGATTTTAGAGGAAAAAAGAAAAACAAAAGGAGCTTTGTGCTAGGTAGTCACCGTACAAATTCCAAACAGTTCAGCATGCAAGCTCATGAGGAAGGTCTTAATTAAAAGATCCCTCATCAGATACCTACTAGCTCTCCATCCTGGGATTATCACTTAACTTTTGCCTGCCTCAGTTTCCTCAACTATAAAATGGGAATAATATTAGCACCTACCTCACAGAGGGATGAGGATGAAAAAATACAATCATTTTGTAAAGTGTGTTGTTGCGGAGCAGGCATTGATGACAACCAAGACCCGTTTATTTTTCTCAACAATTTAAACTGCTTCTTCAGCCTCCAGCTGTCTGCAGGCCAGTTTGTGCAAAGGCCCTGTTCCGGGGAGGTGAGGGTGGGGGGGTGGGACGCCCTTCTCTGTGGGGTACATCGGCCGTGGCCCAGAGGGGCAGGGTGTGCTTCCTGCTCTTTGTTGGCAGGAGGCCTCAGATCCTGTGCTCGCTGGGCCCTGGTAGGCTTCAGGTGAATGGGCATGGCCAGGGGCACAGGAGGCTGGCCTGCCCTTTTGGATGTGCTCAGGCATGTTTCTGTTGGCACTCCAGGGCAGAGGGGAAATTCTGGGGACTCTCTTGAGACGTTCTTTTGATTTGTCTCTAGGATGCTGGGCAGTGAGGCATGGTGGGAGGGCAGCGGCTGCATCTGTGTTTGCTGGGGATGCGAGACGCTCCGAGGCTCTTCTTGCGTCTGACCACATCCAGCATCTCCTGGTTGATTCGGTTTGGGCTTTCCATGTGCAGTTATCCCTGATGGTTGAACAATCGATTGGTTTTCTGTTTAGCTGACAGTATTCATGAAGATCCCGAGATGGTGCTGGAACTCCACTTGGGGGCGAGGCGGGGCAGACCTCATTTCAGGTCTCACCTCTGGGCCCCTGGACCAGGCTCTCCACCACTCGTACCCCACGGACCTCGCTAAGACGACCAGCCCCACGTAGGCATTCTGCACCATAGCCTGCCGGGCTGTTGGTTGGTTTTGTTGGGCTTTTGCTAAAAGGGAAGGCATTTCCTCAGGGAGTAGGCATGAGGGAGAGATTAGTGAGTGAGGAAAGCAAAGCAAAGCATTAATAAAACATTCATGGTTTAATATGCATAAAGGAAAAATGCAGCTGGAAACATAAGTGATAGAACTATCCTGTTTGATTTTCCTCGTTCTTTAAAAAGTCAGCTAGCACTTATGTGCCTTGATTTGCTGGCTGAGCCAGTGAGGTAGCTCAGTGGGTAGAGCACTAGGTCTCGAGTCAGGAGGACTCGACAACTACTTACTAGCTGTGTGACCCTGGGTAAGTCACTTAACCTGTTTGCCTTAATCCACTGGAGAAGAATCTTATGGTCTTCTGATGACCGGTTTCCCTCCTGCTGAAGCAGCGTTCATATTCATGTGGACCATCCTGCTCAGAAGATTCGATCCAAAAGACAAATGAGAGGAGAGTGACTTTTCACAGTTAAGTCAGTGAGCATTTATTAATCACCTTCTGTATATAAGGCTGGAGTTACAGAGGAAAGGCAGGACTTGGCCTCGAAGCTCCTAGTCCAAGGGGGGAGACACAAATGAACCAGACAATGGAGAGAAGACATTCAAATTCAGCAGGGCTGGGGAAGGCTGCCTTCAGAAGCTGGGATCTTGGTTGGGATTTAGAGGCAGGCAGGGATGCCAGCAGGAACAGAGGAGGAATCAGAATAGTCCAGGCACGGGGGCTGGCCAGAGAGCGTCCAAGGGGGGCTGGAGAGGGAGTGTGTTGTAGGCGAAATAGCCAGCCGGGAGCCAGGGCTCCTGAGTCATAGAGTGTGGAGGGAAGGCAGGAGGAGAGTGGAAGGGAGTGGGGGCCCGGCTACAGGACGAGGGTTTTCTGTTGGATCCTGCCGGGAGGTCATGGGGAGCCCCGAGGTTTACGGAATGAGAGCAGCGGTGCGCTCAGTGACACCTTACAGGGACCACTTTGACAGCTGAGTGTGAGGAGAGCCTTCCCTCCCCCAGCCAATCCCTGCAATAAACAGTCCAAGCAGGGGGTGAGGAGGGTCTGCCCCGGGGGTGGAGAGTGCCAGTGTCTGCAGAGAGAAGGAATGGGCATGACGGGCGGCCTGGAGGTGGCCATCCAGCACCCCCAGGAGGGGCTCCGCTGCCCCCCAACACGGCCTCTTTGGGACAGCTCCATTTGTCCCCTAAGACTCAGTTGTCCTTTCATTTCCCTGCACTTCTTTCCATCTTCCCCCACCGCTCCTGTTTCCTCCCAGGCAGACGAGGGCTCCGATTTCTGACTTCCATGAATGGGTCAGTCAAATAGCATTTACTGTGTGCCCCAAAGCACTTACTACGTGCTGAGTGCTCTGGAGGCACATACAGACAGCCTCTGCCCTCGAGGGACTTCCATTGTCCCCTGGGGATTCTGAGCTGAGGATGGAGGCAGGTGGCCGGCTGATCATCATGGTGGGGTCGGAGCTGAGGGAGGGGCTGCTAGCCGGAGTGGAAATGCAGGAAGGAGGTGTGGGCTGGTGGCTAGACCTGGCATGGGGAAGGGGGTTCTTAGCCTTCTCCTGAGAATACTCCCTCCGCCAAGCTTCAGTTCATCATTCATCATCAGACCAGGTATTTCCTCCTCCTCCTCCTCCAGCTGGGTGCCTTCCCTCTCTGGATGGAGCTAGGCTGGTCCTCAAACAATTGTCGCATCTCCCTTCCCCAGCCCAAATCTGGAGTCTTGCCAGCTTGGCGTCCGCCCTGCTGGCATCGTTTGCTTGTCTTTCTAATCCCTCACTTCTCCTTTCCCCCCTTCCTTCACCTTCCCACTTTTGCCTCAGGCTGGCTGGATCTTTGGCTGGGGCCTCTTTCTTTTGTCTCTCCTGCTGTTTCTGTCCCTGCGTTAGCCGTTAACAAATATTTATCCAGTGCCTGCTATGTGCCAGGCCAGTGTCCTCAAGGAGCGCTTGCATTCCGGAGATATATGCCGAGAAATGCGCGGAAGGGAATCTGTGGGGGCAGAGGGGGCGCCGCAGAGGAGATTAGGAAGCCCACAGCCTAGCAGGCAGGAAGCCCTGCCAGAGCTGAGCTCCCAAGAAAGCTTGGATTTCGGAGAGACTGAGGCGAGGGGGGTTCTTTCCCTGCATGGAGGGGCATGCCCATGGCAAAGGGGAGAAATGGGGTGATCCATGGAATGCGTGGAGGGGAGGGATGAATAATAAAAACTAGAAAAGTTGGATGCTAAATTTTGGTTCCAAAGCAGAAGAGTGGGAAAGGCTCCGCAATGGGGATGAAGTGACTTGCCCAGGGTCATACAGCTAGGAAATATCAGAGGCTAGATTTGAACTTAGATCCCCCGACTCTAGGCCTGGTGCTCTCTCCACTGAGTCCCCTAGCCGACCCCTTGGACAGTGTTGGTGAAGGTTTTCAAGTTCTCGTGCCCAGACTGCAATTTCAAGCTGATTGTTTTCCCCTCCCCCCCATTACCCCAAAGAACTGTGAAAGTGCTCCCTTTGGGTAGTTGGACAGAGGGGCGGGGCATGCCAAAAAATGTCCTCGGGTGCTGGGAAGAGGGGGAACAGCAGCTCCCCGAGTGTCTGCTCTGCACGCTTGCCGATGCTTTTGCCAGCACTGCCCTCGGAGAACTCTTGACAGGGGACACGGCATGGCCACCGTAAGCCCAAGAATCCCCAACAACTCTAGCAGCCTGCCTGGCCCTGGAGGGCTGGGATGCTCTTTTCCCTGTGGCGCTCGGGACGTGGGCATTTCTAGAACAGGGGCCGGCGGGCTCCTTCCCTCGTCACCTGGGGGAGATCTTGCTGACGGGCAGAAACGTGACTCCACAGTTTCATCTATCCTGACCCTCTGAGGGGAGGGAGGGGGAGCTTCGCTGTCCCTTCTTGGACACTGTCTTCTACCTCAGTTTGAGCAGAGTCCTCGCAGTCTAAGCAGGCCTGAATCCCTCTCCCCCACCCCACCCCCTTAACTTGGCATCAATGAGTACCTTCTTTTAGAGCCTACATGGTCTATTCTGGAAAATGAAGGAACTAACACCACCCACTCAAATTACTCCTCCGAGAGGATGCTGGGGGAAAGGCAGTCTGAACACCAAGTCTCCAAAAGAGCGTGCCAAGAGATGGTTGTGTTGGGCTCCAGCCCCGTCTCAGCATCTGCACATGCAGATACTAGGAAAACGTTTGCAGGTGGGGGAGGTGAAGTGATGGGGGGAGGGGGGCGTTTGGAAGCAAGTCCCTTCTTGGATTGAGGGTCAGAGGACCTTCTCCAAGCATCAAACCTATCTGGCCAAGTCAAGGGTTGATGCGATCTAGAGCTTAGAGCTGGATGGGACCTCAGGCTATCTGGGCTCATTTTCCAGATGAAGAAACTGAGACCAAAAAAGCTTAAGTGATTTGCTCAAGGTGGGATCAGAGATGAGCTGCAAACCCAGCCCCTCTCTCTCCAGGCGCTTCTCTTCTCAGTTTGCCACTTTGATCTGAATGGCTCCCGTGGTCCCTTCTGGCCCTAAAAGCTATGATCCCAGGAAGCTGGGCTAGCTGGGTGACTTTGACCAAGTTAGGACTATTCTCCAGGTCTCAGTTTCTTTTTCTGTGAAATGGGAGAGGTCGGATTAATTGGCCTTCAAGAGCTCATCTAGCTCAAAATTCCTGTTCTTGGGAGCCTAAATGAATGAGGCAAAATTCTCTGATTAAGTAGGTGAATTGCTTTCCATTTTCTCAAGACAGGTAATAGACTGCTGGTCTCTTCTCCTGGGGGATGCTTTTTTCCCAGGCAGCTCTGCTCTCTCCATTCATATTTAAATAGGCCTCCCACTGAAAGTGCTGTCTCTTTGGATGGCAGACATAAAAAGATTTGCTCTGTCTGTTGGCATATTTTGAGATCTCAGGCAGATTTATGGGAAAACCTTTGTTAAGGGCAATCAGTAGCTTCTGAAGCCCTTCCCAATTTGTTTGTTTAGACAGCCTGGGAGGAGTAAATGTGATTTCCCTCCCTCTCCTCCCTTCCCCCATCCATTAGGCAGATGAATGCTTTGGGGGTTTTCTTTAGTGCATTCTCTCAGCAAGATTCAATTAAATCAATATTTGTTAATAGTAACAATCAGATTTCCATAGCTTCACCCCTTCCACTTTGGGAGGTGGAAAGTGTAAGAGCCATCTTACAGGAATGGCAAACCGTACAGTGTCTTTGCCATGAGTGCACCAAGGTGGTCCAAAGGGAGCCACCAGCATAGAGGCCCATAAAAAACAGGAAGGAGGAAATGACAGGATGTATGTCTAAAACAGTGGGCCGGTCCAGTGTGGATAGGATGTAAAGGAATACTGGGCAGATGAGGGGCTGGATAGAGAGTTCTGTTGGGATTATCAGGCTGGAGATGTATGAGGTCCAGAAACGATATGAACATAAGACAGAATAGCAAGGAAAGAGGCTTGTAAAAATCTAGTAATTAAATTACTGTACACACAGTAGCTAAATACTTACTTGATTTCTATGATTTCATTGATGTGAGTACTCCCTCCACCAAAGCAGATTGCAGCCTTTCTAGCCTTTCCAATTCTGTGCAACTGTTGTTTATATTTTTCCAGAAGGTTTCCATAGAAAAGCCAGCTATCCCGCTGAGTATCTTGGAGAGTAGGAGAATCACTCAGTTTGTCCGTCCGTGGTTTGTCTTTCTTGTTACATGCCTGGCCCAGTCACGCATGTCCTCTGAAATAGGCTGCTTCTCCCCTAGAAGTCACTGCTGGTAGTGCTGCCACCTGCTATTGCTCACTCCTATGGCCTCTGCTGCCCTTGAGGGTAGAAGAGCCATGATTGATGGCCCATCTTGACAAACATTTGTTCCTCTGGTTTGGGAGGTGGGTCATTGCATTTGCTGTCCAAAGTAGCTGGTGGCTGTGTTGTTCACTTTGGTTTTTTATAGATATCATATGCATACATATATCATACATGCATATCATTTCATATCATCATACAACATCATATCATCATAATCAACTTATTTCTCCATCCTCTTTCTAAGAATATTCCTTCTCTCTTCTCTACTACTAAGAGTAATTTTTGAGAATTACAGATATCCTCTTTGCATGTAGAAATAAATATTTTGATCTTAATGAGTTCCTTAAATTATCTTTTTCTTAATTGCCTTTTTAGACTTCTCTTGGGTATCATGTTTGAAGTTCACATTTTTTGTTTAGGTCTGGCTTATTCCTCACGAATGCTTGGAAATCTTCTATCTTATTGAATGCCCATCCCCTCTCTTCCCCCCCCCCCCCCCCCCCGAAAGAATATACTCAGTTTTGTTGGATAGGTGACTCTGGGTTGTAAATCCAGCTCTTTTGCTTTCCTGAATATTATATTCCATGCTTTCTGACCCTTTAATGTAGAAACTGTTAGGCCCTGTGTGATCCTGATTGTAGCTCTATGGTATTTGAATGGTTTCTTTCTGACTGCTTCCAGTATTTTCTCCTTGGCTTGGTGGCTCTTGAATTTAGCTATTACATTCCTGGAAGTTGTCATTAAGGATTTCTTTCAGGAGGTGATCTGTGAATTCTTTCTATTTCAATTCTATTTTCTTGTTTGAGGATATCTGGGCAATTTTTTTTTTTGGATAATATCTTGAATTATGATGTCCAAGCTTTTTTCTTGATCATGGCTGTCAGGTAGTCCAATAATTTTCAAATTGTCTCTCCTGGATCTATTTTCCATGTCAGTTGTTTTTTCAATAAAATATGTTATGTTTTCCTCTTTTTTAAAATTATTCCTTTGATTCTGCTTTATTCTTGATTTCTCACGAAATCATTCATTTCTATATGGTCAGTTCTGATTTTTAAGGCCTGATTTTCCTCTGTCAGTTTTTGGTTCTTTTTCAATGGCCCATTTTTTCTTGCATTGCTTTCATTTCTCTCCCCACTTTTTCTTTGCCTCTCTTAATTGGTTTTTGAAGCCTATTTTAAAGCTCTTCTAGAATCTATGTCCAATCCATATTTTTCTTTTGGATTTTGCATGTGCTTGCTTTGCTTTTATTATCTTCTTCTGTGTCTGTACCTTGCTCTTTGTCTCCATGAAAATTCTTTAGAGTTAGGTGCTTTTGTTGTTGTTTGCTCATTTTCCCTACCTATTTATAGGTAGGCTCTGTTTTCTGGGGGGTTAGGCTACCCTCTTAAACTTCAGTCCTTCCTTGATGCTATTCTTAGCTTATTGTCTGGGTTTCTACTAGTTTCAATTCTTTGAAGATGGTGTGATCTATGTTGTTCACTTTGGTTTAGCTGTTTTTCTTTATTACAAAGGAAGGTTCTCTAAGGGTGGGGAACATCAGGGAATGACTGATATGAGAAAAGCAAAGCAGGAAAACTTTGCAAAGATCTGAGCCTTTGTACAGGTGAACAATTTTGATTTGTTAAGAGCTTGGCAGTTTGTAACAGTCCTTCTTCCATATAGCCTTCCTTCTTGATGGAATCAAGCTCCTGTCTCAATTCTAGAGTCAACTCATTAGCATCTGAAACATTTGTCCAATCCAAGATATTGATGGATATGATGAAATTCATCATCATGTTACCAGAGAGAGAACACTGGATTATTTGGATTCAAATTTGGATTATTTGTGCCAACACTTAATAGCCAGGAAAGTCACTTCCCCTTTCTTAGCCTCAGTTTTCCTATCTATAAAGTGAATATGTTGGACTTGATGACTTCTAAGATCCCTTCTTGCTTTAAAGCTGTGAGCCTATGATCTATGGGCTTCATGCCAACGTATGAAACACCTGCATTTTAAAAAAATTATTAAAAACTTCATCACTGTTTAAGGCACTGGCATAGATATTTCTCATCCACTTTGTTCTTTCAGGAGAATGGTAGGTTATTTGGGATGGGGGAGGGGTTGCATTTCTGTGGATTTCTCTGAAGGGTTTTGATGTGATGTTCCAGGGCCCAAGGTGACTAGTCCTCAGGACTCTCATTAAGTAAGCATGAAATGAAGGAGCAAGCAAAGCTAGAGATTCTGGCTTCCTGAAGGAGAGGCTATGACAAAAGGTATAATTTGGGGATTAAGCTCAGGTGACCAAGAGAGTAAATGGGTGAGGCATACTCCCATGACTATACCAAGTGAGATAAAGTTTCCATGACTTCATGAAGCTGCCTGACCAGCTTGGAAGAAACAGTCAAAGAAGCCAGCCTGAGATGGGGTAGAATCCCCATCGCGTGATGGACAGGAGGGAGTCAGTTATGTGGCCTCTTGTTAACATGTATGTGGAAGAGGAAGGTGATAGAGAACAGTAACGGAGCCCTCAGAGCTGTAAAACACCACAGCAATGAAAGGAGATACACACGTTCTCTCATTTCAGCTCACAACACCGTTCCCCCCCAACCCATTTTACAGATGAGGAAACTGAGGGTTAAAGGGGTTAAGTCACTTGCCCAGGATTAGCTAGGCAGAATTTGAACTGGAGTCCTCCTGAATCCTCGTCTGTTACTCTCTCCACTATTACCTAACTGTCACTCTATAGTTAGTGATGCTGCAAGGACAATTAGTTAAAATTGGAAGCTTGCAGATGCTCTACTGAGGTGATCTTTTCCTTGCTGGCCTCCTCCCACACCCATAATCTCCAAAGAGGGATTGTGGGCTTCTTGCCATCTTGCCCCAGGTGTAAACATTCCTACTTCTGACTGTGTGTAGATAATAATAGCAAGATTTACAATGTACTTTACAAGTATTTTCTGAATTTTTGGATAGCTTCCAAGTCACACCAGTGCAGCTCTATCAAACTGCAGACAATTCAGTGAAAGAACCCCAGAAAATGGGTGACGCTTTCTGTTCTTATTGGTCCAGATCATGAAATAAACATCTGATCTCAACTGGCGAACCGAGGCAGATGTTCAAATCCTTTGCTCCTGTGCCTTAAAAAAAGAAGTCCTCTCTGCAAAGCTGAGCAGTCCCGTGACCAGAGGACATGCTGTCCCTTTGCTCCCCGGTTGGTCACTGCTTCTCTTGGCATCCCTCTCCAGCAGGGATGTGGCTGGGAGCCAGCTCTCCTTGAATAGTTGATGAGCCCCAGATTTAAGGATAAAGCGCCCTCCCTTTGCCCGAGTCAAAGATCTTAATAAGGGCCCTTTTCCTATCTGATGGGGGGCTACAAGAAAGTCTTGGGAACCCAAGAGCTGCTGGAGACTCTTATTAAAAGAAGGACTGACTAAGCTTCCTTATTCAGATTCCCCTGAGTAGAAGGATTGACTGTCTAGTCCAACCCCTTCCTTTACAGATGAGGAAATGGCCCCATTCAAGGTTAAGTGACTTGCCTAAAGTCACACAGGTTAAGTAATAGAGTTTGGACACTAGTTTGGATACTAGTTTGGACACTTTTCTTTGACAGAATCAGAAAATGTTGGTTTTCCTTCCTGTCATCATATCTTGGCCAAATCACTTGGCCTCCTTTGTCCTCGGTTTACTCAGATGTGAAAGGAGAAGCTGGGACTGATTTCTGAGGCCCCTTTTAGCTCTAAGTCTGTAATCCTTGGATTTCGGAGCTAATACTCTTTCCACTGTCCCAAGGTCACACCAATGGCAGCTCTTTGGCATCTGGCGCCATTCATTTAACTAAATGTTTTGATCTTGAAGGAAGGGTCAGAGGTGTGTGAAAGCAGATGCCTTTCTCCCCCCTCTCCCCATGGAGGAGGTTTCTGACGAGTAAACATGTGGCTTTGGATTCATTTCCTTAAATTCAACAAGGATTTCTCAAGGGCTTACTGTGTGCCAAGTCCTGTGCTAAGGGCTGGGGATCCAGAGACAAAAAGGAGGACACCCCCCTTCCCTTAAGAGCTTACATTCTCTTGGAGGAAACTTCCAGGGCCACAGAAATGCACATAGAGTTGTTTCTGAGTGGTGGGAAGAGACCAGAATGAGCTAATTACCTCTCTAGACACTGGCCCTCCAAATACCTGCCCTCCAGTGGTTGGAAGGATGCCCGAGGGTGGGCTGCTAGCAAAGCCCTCCTCAGGCACTAGTCACTTAACCTAGATGGCAGTTTTCTGGCATGTATAGTGACGGGGTGGGGCTCAGTGACCCCTAAGGGCCCTTCCTGCTCTAAATCTCTGGTCTACACGATGAATCTTTCTTTCTTTCTTTCTTTCTTTCTTTCTTTCTTTCTTTCT
>NC_058134.1:15760995-15803323 GCF_016433145.1 Gracilinanus agilis | reverse complement strand
AAAGGAAAGGAAAGGAAAGGAAAGGAAAGGAAAGGAAAGGAAAGGAAAGGAAAGGAGAAGAGAGAGAGGAGAGAAAAGAGAGGAGAGGAGAGGAGAAGAGAGGAAAGGAAAAGGAAAGGAAGGAAAGGAAAAGAAAAAGTAAGTACTTTGAAGAAAAGGCTTGTTTTTATCATTTGTATCTTCAGAAATGAAATGCCTGGCAAAAAGTAAGAACTGTTTAAATGTTCATTGACTGATTAAGTTGGAGCCCCTCGGTTTTATAAATGAGGAAACAGGCCAGCAAGATAGATTCTCCAAGGTCACGGAGTGATTTTTCAAATTTGAACTCCCAAGTCCTCTGACTTCAAATTCAGTGGCCCTGGCCCTACCAGCTCCTGATTCCTAATTTCTTTCTAATATGGCTCATTTTTATTTGATCTTGAAATCTAATACCCTAACCACACCTCCCAGTGGTGTAGTGCCCCACTCTTTACAAAATGCTTGTATAGATAAACATGCACATAAAAGGATTAGAGAATGGCCCTGGGAGCTGTGTTTAAGGTCCCTAAGTGAGTCTACCAGTGTCCTGTAGTCAGTATATCACAGATACATCACATATATATATAACAGATGAGATTCAAGCTGTTTTCTGTGCTCTGAGGCCAGTAGTCTCCTCCAGGAGATCTTGGTAAAGGGGGCAGGGGCTAATACTCATTATTCAGAGTGACAGGAAGGCTCAGACAAGTAGCTGCAAGGATGGGCAGGCATGACTAGCTTATGAACTCCAGACTTGCTGGAGATTCTCAAATCTATGAGCTCAGGAACAGCTCCAAGGCTCCCATCATTAGGTCCAAGGAGCAGTCAGCTGTGGGGAAACCGGCAGGGAAGGTAGAATTCTCCCCCGCTCAGGAAGCTGAATCTCGGAGAGATGAGAGGCCTTGGTCCCCTGGCTGCCATCCTGACTCCCTCAGAATGAACCCCCGGATCTGACACCCCATGTCTTTTTTGGGCGCGGCGGTTCCGACAACATCAGGCCACCGGCTAGGATCATATGATGGGTTTGGCTACTGCCTCCGGCCAGAGGCCAAGCTTAAGGGAATGGAGGAGAGGAGGGGGATGGGGTGGGGATCAGAGATGGCAAGCTGGGGGAGGGGAGAGGCAGAGAAATAAGCTCTAGGTAAGCATTTACCCCTCTAAAGCCATCTACCAAAGCAATTTCCATTCCTTCAAGACCTCCAGAAAAGTATTAGAACTATCGGCCAGGAAAGACTCCACGAGGGAAATGTGTGTGCCTACCTGGGGTCACCCGGCCCTGGCTGGGAGCAGGAGCATGCATGGACTTGGCCTCGGTTCCACGGTCACCGAAGGGTCTGGCCAGGTACCCGACGGAGGATGGAGGTGAGGTTTGGGAGGTTGGGGGTAGGGGGCGGGGCGGGGCCTCCATTCAGGCAACTAAGAAGAGACCGGGGTATCAAAGGTTCCACGAAGCTCCCAGTTCTCAGGCTGCCCCCGCTGCCCGGCTGCCCATGCTCGCAAGTAGAGGGAAAGCCTCCGACCCGGCCCAATCCTAACCACGCCCCAGAGAAGTCTGAATGTCAGAGGTAGGGGTGAGTCTGGGGAAACTGTGGGGCAGGGCGGCCGGGATCTTAGTGCGGGCCATCCCCAGTAGGAGGCACACCTTTTCCTTGGGGCAGGTGGAGTCAGCCCTGGGCCGCCCGTCCTGCGGATACGAGGCTCGGACCCGGTTTCCCTGGAACCGCTGGTGCAGTGCGGACCCTCTCCTGCGGGGACCTCGACTACCAGGGGGGCCCTACAGAGAAGCTGGCAGTGCCCTGGCATCTGGAATGCGGAGTGGGGGCTGAGCGCTGCCAGGGGCCCGGCAGGGAGGAGCGGGGGCCTCCCCCGGCCTCGGCGGCGGCGGCAGCCTCACAGACTAGGGCGCCCAGCCCGCGAGTAAGGCAGCCTAAGACGTGTCCGGCCTCGGCGAGCGCCCGGGGCTAGGTCCCAGCCCTTTCCCTCTACCCCCCCCACCAGCCCTGCCCCAGTCCAGGCCCCGCTCACCTGCGCACCCGCAGCCGCCTTGGAAGCCTCAGCCGCCGAGGCTAGGAGCACCGGGCCGGGAGGCAGCCGAGGAAGCGCGCGCCTCCGGCCATCGCCACTTCTCCGCACTCGGGGCCCTCTCGCGCCCAGGACCCGCGGGGCCCGCAAGGCCAGTAGAGGCTGCGGAGCCGGCGAAGCCCACACTAGAGGCCAAGTCCCCCGCGGCGCCCCCGGCTTTGGCCACAACTTCGGAGCGCGCTCTGCTTGGCTGGGTGGGAGGGCAGCGGAGGGAGGGGCCGGAGGGGCCGGGGCGGGGTACCAGAGCTCCCACCAATAAGAGGGCGTTCTCTGCAAGGAGGGCGGGGCGAGCGGATTCCATGACGTCGTACGGGGAGCTCTGGCCTCTCCCCCGGGCCAGGTAGGGGCCGAGGCGGAGGAGGCGGAGGAGGGGCTCCTGGATCCTAGGATCCTGGATCCAGAGCGGGTAGGAACCCTCCCCCCACACTGAGGCATGTAGGGCAGCCCACTCACTGCACTGATTAGGGCATAAAGCCCGCAGACATGAAGCGACCAGCAGGTGGTGACCATCCGAGCTGGGATTTGAACCCTCGGCCTCGGATTCCAGAGCCAGTGAAGGGATGGGTTAGAGCGTAGGAAAAGAGGGGCCACCAGAGGGACGGAAGTCGGGGAAGGGGACAGAGGTTGGCCAGAGGAGATGTTTGGAGGGCCGGGGGAGGGAGGAGAAGTATTGGAATGTGCCCAGGGCCAGATGTGGAAACCAGAGATGATGTGCGGGCAGTTATCCGGAGGAATTGGGGGCGCCAGAAGCTAGGCAAGTGTGGGGACAGGAAGTCACAAATGTGGCCAAAGAGATGCAGAAGAATGCAGAAGTGAGGGACGCTGGCCCAGATCCGAGAGGCGTAGTACCCTGCAAAAATGCTGTCTCTGTGTGTGTGTGTGTGTGTGTGTGTGTGTGTGTGTGTGTGTGTGTGTNAAAAATGCTGTGTGTGTGTGTGTGTGTGTGTGTGTGTGTGTGTGTGTGTGTGTGTGTGTGTGTTTTGGGGGGAGGACGATCAATAGGACGATTTGTCCGGCAGTTGATTGGCCAGTTGGGATGGGGGTGGGGGCGACAAGAAAAATCCGGATGTGCTCCAAGGCACCTAAAAATCCCGGGGCTCTCCTAGCCTAGGTGGCCACTGTAGTCACAGCCTCCAACGATTTCCTCCTTAGTCTAGCCGGGGAGGGGAAGGGGGAAGGGGAGTGGCGCGTCTATTTCACCACTGGAGGCCAGGTTCTTCCCTTCCTGGAGTTAGTCTCCATGTACCTAAACCCAGTCCTGATTTCTCAAGAATGTCTTAGTTTTGAGCCGGGCTGGGCTTCCTTCCCCATCTCCCGGTAAAACCAGCCGGAACGTGCAGAGTCGCCAAAGTGGGCAAGTTCACCACCTACAGGAATGTAGAGATTTTTTTGGATCGTAAACACACCTCCCCATTTTCTTCTAGGGAGGGTCTGTACTGCGTCTTCTCACTGAGTGCAAGGAAGGAGCGCGCGCGATCTCTGTCTCTCTCTGCCTCAGGCTCTCTCTGTCTCTGTCTCTGTACGCATGTGTGTGTGTCTCTCTCTCTCTTCCCCTACTTTCACTCTCTCTCCAGGGGTTTAGGCTTTCTGCCTTATCTCACCTCGAATCTTTCTACCTTCGCTGCGGGATTCTTTTCTTTGGAAAAGGAAAGAAAACCTTTCGTTTCCTCTCTCCTTCCTTCTTCTCTCTTCCAAACCCCTAATCTGTCTCTGCTTCTGTCTCTCTGACTCTGTTTCTGACCCTGTCCTCCTCCCTACTTCCCCCTCTTTCTGCTGTCATTAAATCTCTCCCTCTCTGTGCCCAATGGGAATCCTGCCACTGCTGGCTACTGGGGAGGGGCGAGGGGGTGGCGCTTATATCCTAAGGGAAGTATTTACTTGACAACGTTGTTGGGAATAGCATAGAATGCGTGTGCGTGTGTGTGTGTGTGTGTGTGTGTGTGTGTGTGTGTGTGTTTAGCTATTTCCCAATAGTGGAATGCTCCTACCCTCTGGTCAAGATTATGCCTTCCAGGACTGTACCCTGCCTGGACAAAGGAGGGAAAGAAGCACCATGCAGATGCTCTCTATTTTCTTGTATAAACCCAGGTGACAGTCTGGCTCTTTAAAAGAAAAAAAAAATGGCCAAAAAAAAAAAAAAAAAAAAGATTTGGCCCCACGCACAGCTCATTATTCTTGAACAAGCTTATTAATGCGCTAAAATTAGCCTTCGGCTTTGAGTTTTATTTTTAAAAGTAACAATCTAAAAGTCTAAAGGGGTAAATCACTGGTTCCAAACTGAACAACAGCCCCTGGGATTCCTCTTCTCCAACTGCTGAGCACAATAGCCCAATTTCTAGGTTCTCACACTATTGTCAATTTTCAGTTAGTGGCTCCTTTGCTGAGAAAATAGTCTCCTTTCCTTGAGGAATTCTCTCAGCCATCCAGTCAATGACTGTTTGTGATCATTTCAGTTACTTGTTTGAAAAACTGGCTGAATCCTTTTCACACACAAAATATGAGGCATAAAAATATCGCTGCTACCCAAAGGGTCCAAAATTCAGAGGCTGGATTTGAACTCAGGTCTTCTTGACTCCAGAACAGGTACTCTATCCACTATACCCCCCTGCTGCCTAAAAAGCTTGCATTCTATTAAAAGAGACAGGTATATTTATATACAAGCAAATACAAAATAAATACATGGGAGTTTTTTGAGATAAAAGCAGTGGCAGCTGGGGAAGGACTGCATATATCTGTGAGCCAAGCCTTGAATGAATGAAAGTAGGGTTGCCTAAAGGGATGATCCAGTGTAGATATATAATAGGGATAAAGTGATATGGGACTAGAGATCAGGAGAGAGATTAAAGAGGGAGTTATTGATTTAGAACTCATCCACATGTACTTATTTTGTATTTGCTTGTATGCTTCCATGAAAAATAAATACAAAGCAGAGCAGCTAGATGGCTCCATGGATTGAGAGCCAGGCCTAGAGACAGGAGATCCTGGGTTCAAATTTGGCCCCAGACACTTCCTAGCAGCGTGACCCTGGGCAAGTCACTTAACCCCCATTGCCTGGCAAAATACACAGTATTGATTCCAAGACAGAAGGTAAGAGTTTGAAAGAAAAAAAAAATCCACAAAAAGAATGTGTAGCCTGAGAGTATCTTGGAAATCAAATCTAGGACTCACCCCTTGACTGATTCCCAATGGGTTCATAGATTTCACTTTTAGTGAGAAAGTCCCTTTTTGGTAATGTTTGCCTCATTTGTGGCTCCTGCTGCAGAGGAAGTCACCACATCCTCTGCATTCCTCATTCTGGTCCAGTCCTTAATCAAATTAACTAGTGACTTTCTGCAAAGCAGTCTGCAAACGTTTCTGCTTGGAAGGGAATTTTCTCCAGGCCACAATGATTTGGAAGATAGTCGGCCAACCCCAGGCCGCAGCACTCACTGGGTTCGGGTTCTCTCAGGTTGAGCTGTCCACTTAGGGCTCATACCCTTGGGAGGAGCAACAAAATTTCAGGAAGCTACATCAGCCATAAAGGACAAAAGGAACCACAATTGAGGTTCTGGGACTCGAGGCAGGACTAGGGGATTCTCTACACCTGCCCCTCTATTCAGGGCAATACAATAAACCTTTACCAAGAACCAATTGTGTGGGGGCAGCTAGCTAGGTTGCTCAGTGGATAGAGAGCCAGGCTAGAAGATGGGAGATCCTGGGGTCAAATCTGACCTCAGATATTTTCTAGCTGGTGATCTATTATGATGCTTAAAGCCCATCACTTACCAAGTAGAGGCTCCTTCCTAGGAGAGTGCTCCACACAGAGGAGATATTTAATAATGTTCATTGAGTTCCATTTTCATTACAGGTCACCTAGTTCTCCGGAGAACCCTGCCTGCAGAACCCTTCATCTCTAGTGCCTGGACTTTGCAAGTTGCAAAGGTTCCTTATAGGCTTCATTTGGTTCCTTTTTCCCCATTACTGTATCTACCCTATTCCTTAATATTCGAAAATAAGCCCTACTGACCTATATCTAAAGGAGAACTCAGAAGGGTTGCATTAATACCATTAGGGAAGTGGAACATTGGAGCTCTGCAAGCAAGAAAGCAGAACCCGCTCCCATCAGCCCTAACGGGAGCACCGCGCTCTCTCTCTCAGATTTCTTATAGCCAGCTTACACATTCAGTTAGAGCCTTGTACAATATGTTATTGTCTAGCAGAGTGTAGGGGGCAGCCGGGTAGCTCAGTGGATTGAGAGCCAGGCATAGAGATGGGAGGTCCTGGGTTCAAATCCAGCCTCAGACACTTCCCAGCTGTGTGACCCTGGGCAAGTCACTTGACCCCCATTACCTGGCCCTTACTGCTCTTCTGTCTTAGAACCAATAAGACACAGTATTGGTTTTAAGACAGAAGATAAGGCATTGGGGGGGGGGGTTAAGCCTAGAGGGCTTGAATAGTGAGGATGCCAACTTCTTATAGGATAATAAATATTATTGGATAATAAATCTAAGGCTAGAAAGGTCCTCGAGTGTATTTCCCTGTTCTCTCATGGAAATGGTGCGAAAGCCTGTCTGATCTTGGAGTCCGGGGTCACAGGACCCCGACATCCCAGCTTCAGGTTCCTTCACTGATCAATAATCATTGTCTTTACAGCCTCACCAGGATGACAGAACTGAGGAGAGGGCGCCCAGCTTGTACCCATTTCCTCCATGGGTGCATCTGAAGTTTCTCCCTGTAGTTGTTAGAACACGCGTAGGGCTGCTATAATCAAAAGAGAAATAGCCTGATTGCTTCAGTGGAATTCCCCGTTGATCCGCGGCAAGTGCGGATCTCATTCGGAGATGAAACGAGCGCTTCTGGGAGCTGACCGGAACGCATTTGCGCTTCCTCTGGTGGTCTGCTAAAGTGGGAGCCCATATTCCGAAATCGGAAACAAGGCCGCCTTGTCTTGAACTCTCTTCTCTTACCATCAAGTATAACTAGAGTCCATGGTTTCCATCAGATTAATATGGTTTGTAAGAGGAAGGAAATGAAGGGCAGAACAGAATCGGCTCAGATGATGGAAGGGTTCTTGTTCTAGATTTATCAAGGGAAGCCAGGGAGTGTGGTATATTGTAGGGTACATTGGTCCTGGGGCCAGAGAGAACTCTGGGGTCTTGGGCATGGGGATCACTTAGTAGGAAAACAACTCATTTCATACTCCCCTATAAACAACAATAGCATTTATATAGTACCTACTATGTGTCAGGCCCTGGTTAAGCTCTACAAAAATCTCATTTTTTTCTTTTCTTTTTTTTTTAAACCCTTAACTTCTGTGTATTGGCTCCTAGGTGGAAGAGTGGTAAAGGTGGGCCATGGGGGTGAAGTGACTTGCCCAGGGTCACACAGCTGGGAAGGGTCTGAGGCCGAATTTGAACCCAGGACCTCCCGTCTCTAGGCCTGACTCTCCATCCACTGAGCTACCCAGCTTCCCCAATCTCGTTTTTTTTCATTCTCACAACAATCCTGTGAAATAGGTGCTAATGTCATTCCCATAGTATAGTTGGGGAAACTGAGGCAGAGGTTAAGTGACTCGCCCAGGGTCATAACATAACTAATCAGTGCGTCGTATTGTTTTCAAGTACAAACACCAAAATCTGAAATAGTTTTAGGAAGAAATGTATTATGTGATTTGGTAGAAAAGGAGCCAGAAAGAAGGCGGAGCTCCCTCTCCTCCAGCCTCTGGAAGGTTTACATTCTAGGATTTTGACAGGCTTCCCACACACGCACCACACAAAGTCGCCAGAAGGACAGCTTGAAAGCAAAGTAGATTGAGATAGATATGAGTAACCGTAAACATTCAACAAAACTTGGGGGATCCCCAAACAAGACTTGGATGTGGGGACCCAAAACAAGAATGCTTTGAGTGGATCCGGGCCCTGGGGAAGCCCAAACCATCATGCAGCCCTCTCGGGTTCCCAGAGAGTTGCTGGGGTCAGGTGGCATTCTGGGTACGGGTGGACAACCTTTAATCACATATAGTGGATTTGAACATTATAATAATTGTTCCTAAACAATATAGCAAATCCTTTCTCCCGTGGTCTGAGGCTAGATTTGAACTCAGATCTTTCTAACCCAGGTCCTGTGCTCTTTCCACTGTGCCACCTCCACAAATGAATGAAATATATTTTAGAGGGCAATTTGAATAGGGAGCCCCAAAGGGGGCGAGACATTTATATTTTTAAATCTCACAGCCTGGGCTTTGAGGCTAAAGGAAAGAATTGTTCTTGTTTCAGGTTGACTAACTCACATTTGGATAGTACGTGCTTTTCTCACACAACTCTTGGGGGCTTAGTGTGGGGCAAAGGAGTCGATTTCAAGTCCCAAGACCTGGGTTCAAATTCTGTGCCTGTCACTTATTGCCTGTATTACCTTGGACAAGGAGCTTACCTTTTTTCTGCTTCAATAGCCTCATCTATCAATATTCATGCAGCAGTGAGGGTCCCCCCAAAATTAAAACAAAATTCATAGTAGTCCCTGCCCTATGCTATCTGTGTGGCCGTGTCAATGAATAGCTCTGTGCCTCAGTTTCCCCATTGGTCCAGTGAAGATGCTGTACTGGATGGCCTCTAAGCTTTCTTCTGAGGCAGAATCTCTGAGCCCTTGCCTTTACCGAAGCCACCAAACAATCCTTAGACATCAGTTAATACTAGCTCTGAAGAAGCTCTTCGTTGCCATTTAAATTCTGCCTTTCTTCAGCTTCTCAGTCCTAGTGGCAGGGGCTTGTACTATATTCTATTTCTTGACATTCTTGATATTTATAGGACCCTTTAAGGTTTGCAAAGTGCTTTGTATCATTGTCTCATTTGAGCTCTAAAATCATCCTGGGAGGTCGTGACTGCAGGGATTATGTTTTATCCCCATTTTATAGCTCAGAGAGGTTATGCAACTTCTCCAGTGTCACAGAGCTAGGAAGTAGGATTCACACTCAAATCTTCCTGTCTCCAGATCCAGTCCTTTCTCTCCTCATCCACACTTTATCCCACTTTTGTAACCCAGATACTGAACTGAAGAGTGTGGCAGAGAGTCACCCACCAAAGGGTTGGCAAAGTCTTTGATTCTTTTTTTTTTTAAACCCTTAACTTCTGTGTATCGGCTCCTAGGTGGAAGAGTGGTAAAGGTGGGCCATGGGGGTCAAGTGACTTGCCCAGGGTCACACAGCTGGGAAGTGCCTGAGGCCGGATTTGAACCTAGGACCAGTGACTATGGCTCTCCTGGGTACTTCTGGACTCACCAATCATCCTGAGCTGAGGACAAGAGGAGGACTTTTTTTCTGTCTGGGGCAGCTAGATGTCACAGTGGTTAGAGTTCTGGGTCTAGAATTAGGAAGACTTACCTTCTTAAGTTCAAATCTAGCCTCCAATACTTACTAGCTGCCCTGGGCAGTCTCTTAACCTATTTGCCTCAGTATCCTAATCTGTAAATGATCTGAGGAAGGAAATGGCAAACCACTCCAGTAGCTTTCCCAAGAGCATCCTGACAAAAGCAGTATATAAATTGCCCACAAGGAAACAGCTGACCAGGACAAATGGGCCTGTGATAACACCATTTAAGTGTCCAGATTAAGTAACATCCCTGCTCAGCAGCCAACATACGTTCAATCTTGTGTTTCGAGTAATGTGTCAGTCCATGTCTGGTCTCTCTGGAAACTTGTCGGATATTCACATGTGTACAGGGCTTCTCTCCCTTATTAAATTGTAAGCTTTTCTATCATGGGGATAGATCTCCCTTTTCTGTATCCTTGGCACCCAGTACAGGGACTGGCACAAAGGAGATCAATAAATGTTATTGAATAAAGAAATGAAGTACATGAAACAACAAAAAGCAATATGTCTAATATTAAAAAAAAGAAAAAGAAAAAACAGATTGGGAAAAAAAAAAAAAAAAAGAAACATGTCTTCAGTAAATCTATCAGTTGAAGGGCTCCTGTCTAGAATCTTAAGGATCTGACACCTATCTATAAGAATCATGAATACTCTCCATGATGCAATGGTCATAGAAAAAAGCTGATAATTTTTAAAGGAGGAAATGCAAACTGTTAATGACCATGTGAAAAAAAGCCACTCAAGTTCCCTAATTATCTGAGAAATGCAAATTGAGACAACCTGAAGATAATGTCTTCTAACCACTAGAATGTCAAAAATAGCAAAAATGATAAAATTTAGTGCTGGCTGAGCAACAGATTCTCTGTTAATAACAACCGATAGTCATAGAGGGCTTTATATCCATGACCTCATTTGAGCCTCACAACAAGCAGGGGTCTAAGTGCTAAAGGTATTCTCATTCTCATCTTATGGGTAAAGAAAAAGAGGCTCAAAGAGATTAATTGAGCACCCTGGTCATAACAACCAGCGAGGTGGGCCCATGAAATGTGAAATAATTATGAAAAAAACCCTCTGCATTTATGGCATTTTGGCTCCTTGTCTAACCTGGGTTAGATGGTCTCTGAAACCCCTCTTGGGCTGGACATCATAGAGGGACTCAGTGGTTTGAGAGTCAGGCTCACAGACTGAAGGTCCTGGGTTCAAATTTGGCCTCAGATGCTTCCTAATTGTATGATCCTGAGCAAGTCACTTGACCCTCATTGTCTATCCCTTCCAACTCTTCTACCTTGGAACGGATACACAGTATTAAGACAGAAGGTAAGTTCTGTGGTTCTGTGGTTCTGTGGTCTTTGGAGGATTGTAGCCACACATCTTATAGGAAACAAATGTCTGCATAGGTTCTGATCTGCTACAGTGAAAGGAAGATCAACATCAATGGAATCACAGGTCATTCAATAGGGAGATGTCTTATAGTATTTACAGATGAGGAGAAGGGGGCTCAAAAATGTTAACAATTTGCTTTTAGTTAACAGAAGTGATAAACAACTAAGGAAAAAGGAAGCCCAGGCTGATGCTGCCTCTGGGCTCTGCCTCCCTCTTTACACTGTATACATGGCAATACTAGGTGCAAACATGTTGGAGAACAACGTCTAGTGAGGGTCCCCAAATCAATCAGACTCGTTGACCCTACATCACTAGGACCTTATCCTATAAAGCAGTGATGGCAAACCTTAGGGACCCTGTGCCATGCCCCAGCACACCCCCAGATGGTGCGTCTGTACTCCACACACCCCACTACATGCAGTGCTTCACCCCCTGTGTTAGAGAGGGGCTGGCTGAATCTGGCGGCTGTAAGGATGGGATTTCTGCAAGGGGGATGGGACCAAAAGGCCAGAGAAGGCAATTGCTGACAGTTGAGACCAGAGAGGATTCTGGGAATTTCTCCAAGGAAGAGGGAAGGAAGAAGGGCTTCAGGTGGAGGACTGGGAAGAGGGAGGAGGAGGACATTCCAGCTCGGATCCAGTCCTGAGGGCTTTCTGAGGATCTTTCTTTTGGAAATTGAAACCCTGATTCCCTGAGAAAAGCCATTCCATCACATTTCTCCCATCAAGACTTCTGCCATAAGTCTTCTAAGTTTTTGGACTCCATTTTGGGAGTGATCGCTTAGTCTCCTCCCATTACCCAACCTTGCTGAGAGACCCCTT
Source organism: Gracilinanus agilis (assembly GCF_016433145.1). Classification (NCBI taxonomy): domain Eukaryota; kingdom Metazoa; phylum Chordata; class Mammalia; order Didelphimorphia; family Didelphidae; genus Gracilinanus; species Gracilinanus agilis. The sequence goes on along the minus strand of NC_058134.1, from coordinate 15,791,679 downwards.
TTGGTCTAAACTTACAATTATAGAAAAGGATAGAAACAGAGAAATAGAAATAGAAGGAGAAGAGGAGAGGAGAGAAGCTTAGGAGTGGGAATCACTAGGTTCCCACCTAAGTGATAGACCCCATAGGAATAGCAAAGAGGGCACCCCAAAATCCCTCTGCCCTTCACCCTTTTCCCCAATCCCTGATTTGCGAAAAATAAAAAGCCATTCAACAGTCAGATAGTGTTCCAGAGTGCCTGAGAAACAAGGAGGGAGAGGGGAACCACAGCTGACTGCTTCCATCTTGAAGCCTAACCACCTCCTATGAAACTGACTGATCTTGAGGGAGGTTTGAGTGAACCCCATCCTTATTCAGGATCAGATTGGGCTACCCCATGCCTCCTCTAAAGAGGAAGCCTTGCCCCCGACTCCTGTGTGGTGACACAACCATCCAGGTCACCCAGTTTTGGGGTGACACCCCCTTAAAGTCTCCCAGTGTATATTTGGCCCCAGGGGAGTGCTGGGAGAGAGACTCACTAAATAGACTTTCTCTATCTCCCGTCTATTGGCTCCTTTATTCTTACACTGCTGCTGGGCTTCAATGGCCCGGGAAGGTGGGGCAAGGCTAGGGGCTAGGTGGCTCAAAGACCCTGCACCCCCAACTCTGTGCTTGGGGGATGTAATTCATCCCCCAGCTGGCTGGCACTTGGGAAAGCTGCCTCCTACACCCACAGGACCTGCCCCTGCATCCAACCCCACCTGCCTATTGGGCTGTGACCTACCTGAGGGTGGGAGCAAGGGACAGAGGGAGCACAGTTAGCCTTTGGAAGGTGGAGTCACCCCCCCAGACTGGTGGCTGGCAGGTAAGGAATAAAGTGGAGATCTTTTAGGGGGTAGGGCTGCCCCAGTGTTGGGGAACAGATCCCCACCCTGGCAGCCCCAAGTCCCAGACAGGGATGGGAGAAAAGGGAGGGTCATGGACTGAGTGCTCTGCTCCAGGGAGGGAGTATGTGTAGAGAGACAGAGAAGCACAGTGGAGAGTGGGAAGGGAGCAGCTCTGCAGGGGACACCTGTAAGCCGACAGAGAGGTCTCTGAGTGCCATCTTTGACACACGTGCCAGAGGTTCACCATCATGGCTATAGATGGTGTGAGAAAGACTTAAGGAATTAGAAGTTTTATGAAAACATTGCCAGTTCCTTTATTGGAAACCATGTCTTTGCTTCATGAGTGGAGAAAGGCTGAGTCGATTCAGATATTTTAATAGGATGGTGATGATCCAAGGAAGATCAAGGTAATGGGGTCTCTACGGGATTCAGAAGGGGCATTTAGAGCAACTGTTTCCTTGGTTTGCTTGTTATCCATTGCCCTGTTTTGATTCTACTTTGCTAAGATGTACATCGTAACCAAGGCAGGGTGATCGGGACTCATTCCCAGGGCACTAACGTATAAAGGGTGCCAATAAAATGTATATTCTTTTGGCGACAAACACCTGCACTTAGCATCTAATTAGAGAGAGAAACTGCTAGTGGAGCCAAAGGCAAAAGCTACAGGATGACTCACTTCCCCCAAGACACAGGCTGGCCTCAGCCCTGGTCAGCTTCTCCAAGGCTCCGTTCACCCCTTTTCCTCTGCCTCCACCCACATCTAGAAGCCATTCTCCCAGCAGCAGCAGCAGCCTCCTGGTGCCCGGAGGCTTCTGGCTCGGTGTCCTACTACCCCTTCCGGCTCCCCCAGCCCAGATCACCCCAGATCTCTTCCTAGTTCCTCAAATCAATTGGCTTAATAAGTTGATGTGAGGACCATTTTCCTATTCCGTGCCCCAGTTGGCTTTGGGAAGCTCATCCTTGGCACCAGAGAGAGTTTCCAGTGTTCATTACTTGCTTTCTTCCTTATTCTGTATGTGAGTTTGTTTATGAGCTTTTATGAAGTTTGTTTTTTCAAAAGGAAAAGAAAAGGCGAGAAACGAATGGGGAGAGAGAGCTACAGGAAGTCACGCTTCCTGCCCAAGTCACATTCCCCAGAACTTGCCACCCAGATTCACTCAGCAAATCGCTAGAGTCTAGATTCCCTTCCTCCTCTGGTAGTCGTGCCAGGGAGAGTCTGGTGCCAGGCAACAACAACAACACGGCATGTTGGGAATAATTTATTGTCTCCCCTTTCCATCCTTCATGTCTGGGGCACCACCCGCCTTCCAGTTCTCCAGGCGCCGCCAGCTCACAGACTTGTGTCTGAAGCCTTCCTCTCCTTTAGCCTCCAAACCCAGCCAGGCACCAGCTCAACAAATATTTCTTCAATCCTTTTTCCCTACAAGAGCCCCTGAAGTAACAAAGATAGACACACTTACAGCAGCACTGCTTCCCCACACACACACCTAAAATTACCTTCCGTCTTAGACTCAATACTATATATTAGTTCTTAGGTAGAAGAGCAGTAATAGCTAGGCAATGGGGGGTAAGTGACTCATCCAGGGTCACACAGCTAGGAAGTATCTGAGGCTGGGTTTGAACCCAGCACCTTCCATCTCTAGGTCTGACTCTCAAACCTTGGAGCCACCCAACTGCCCCATGTAGCACTGCTTTTAAGAATCTTCCAACCTAATGGGGCCGCTTGTGGAGAGATGCTGACAGATACTGGAGTCGTGGCCATCATGAGTGAGGCTAATTCATGAATGCATCCTGTCCTGTTTCATTTATAAATTCCTTCAAATAACAATTTAATGGTTGAGGCTGTGAGGTTGAGGTTGGAGCAGTGGATTTGCATGGAGAAAAGACCTGGGACGGAGTCCTAGACTTGACATGAGCTGTGTGACTGTGAACAAGTCATTTTACAAGATCATAGATCCAGAATTAGAGGGGTCCTCAAAGGTCATAAAGACAAAATTTCTGATTTTATGTGTGGAAACTGAGGCCCAGAACGGGGAAGGAACTTGCCCAGAGTCACATAGATCATTAAATGTCAGAGTCAGGATTCAAAGCTGGACCTTGTGAATCCAAATCCAGTTCTCTTTTTCATGGTCCCCACTCCTCCCTGCCTCAACTTCCTCATCTATAAAAGGAAGCAATAATATTTGCACTCCCTGCCTTCCAGGTGGTTTTGAGGGAAAAAGTTTGAAAACTAGAAATCTCTATGAAAGTGGGCATTCTTGTTCTCCTGGGTCCAGTCCATGAACAAACCTGAAGAATCAATGACTGATATAATAATCATTCATTGTTAATGCCACACAACACTGCTGGGAAATGATGCTCCATTGCTTAAAAGTCTTGACCCTATTAAGTGTGGTTGGGAGATCCGGTCGCAGCCCCCAGCCCCTCCCACCATGCCGGGTACTTCTATGCCCAAGATGCAAGGAGTGGGGCAGGGATGGCACGCCCCGGGAAAGCTCTGGGGACCCCAATCTTCTCAAGACCATGGCTTCTCTGACATCTTCACCTCTTCTCCCTCTCCACTGGAAAATGGGACCTTGGAATGCCCTGTGGCTTTGAGAGTTCAGATCTGACCTTCTCTGGCTCAGTTCTGGGCGTCCACAGCACTCCCTAGATATCTCAGGTCACACTTATATCTGTCACCTCCCCAGCTCTCCTTTATGTATAGACTTTCCCCTTGAGAGTATAAGCTCCTGTCTGTCCGTCCAGCTGTCTGTCTGTCTGAAGGTCTGCCTGTGTCCCTTTCAGATGGAGTAACTGAGGGAAGGAATGACTTTGCTCAGTATCTTCTGGCTGCTCTACATCAGGCAGGATCGGAGCCTGGATCACTGCTGGTGACTTCAGGTTCCACTTGTGTCTGCTTTTTGGTTGCTGTTCAATTGTTTTGCTCATGTCTGCCTCTTCCCAACCCCATTTGGCGTCTTCTTGGCAATGATGCCAGAGCGGTTGGCCATTTCCTCCTATTTATCAAGCTGCTTCTAGCCGCAAGCCCCTTGGAGGCAGGATGACTTTGCTTTTATCTTTGTAAACCTCCCCCCACCCTAGCCTAGCACAGTGCCTGGCACAAAGGAGGTGATTAACAAATACTCACTGATTAAGGTTTGCCAGTCATTCAGTTGGAATCTGAGAACCTCAGACTTGGCAAAGGTTGCCCAGACCAACTCACATCTGAAAAAGAATCCCCTGGGGAGCTTTCCGGGCAAGGGATGGCTCAGCTTCTGCCTCAGAATTCTCAGGGAGGGCTGACCATCCCCTTCCCAGACTGCCCACTCCATTCTCATAGCCTTTACCTGTTAGGAAGCTTCAGTTCACCTGTTGGCAACTTCCACTCACTGCTTTCACTCCTGCCTTCAGGGGCTGAGAACAAAACAATGTTTCTCCCCATTGACAGGTCCCATTTCACAGATATCAACGTTGAGGCCCAGAGATTTGAAAGGACTTGTCTAAGGCCACGTGCTTAGCACAGATCTGAGCTAGAGTTTAAACTCAGGCCCTCTAAATATATGGATATCATATAGATGTTGGCATTTTAGGCAAAGTTTAAGACCTGGATGAGTGGCACTGAAAAATACTACTTTGTTTTTTAATTAAATTAAAAAAACTTTTTGAACCCTTACCTTCTGTCTTAGAGAATCAACACTATGCACTGGTTCTAAGATTAAGAATTAAAAATTTAGGGTTTTTACTAAATATGAAAGTTCAAAAGTAATTTTTTGTGGTCGCCAATTTTAAAAAATTAACTCTTAAGTCATGAGTCTGTTAGCTGCTTTTAACAATTTAGTTTAATAGAGATATAATAAAAAAGAGAAATGTAGGAAGGAAGGAGAAAGTATTATTTGAGAGAAAGTATTGGATATCCTATAATTTCTGTCCAAAGAAGTCCAGCTCACCACCCGGCAAGGGCTCTCAAGTCCTGATCTCACATGGAGTCGTGGTAGTCCCTTAAGCCAGGAGTCCCCGTGGTGTCTTCAGCCAGGGTTCCACCAACGCAAGCCTCTTCCTTCAGCTCCAGTCACTCACCCAGCAAGCCTCCAGTGCAGAAAGCTGAGCCCAACAGAACCGTCCTCCAGTCCAGCTCACCTGCACAGAGAGCTTCCAAAGATGAACTCCAAAGGAGCAGACGTTCAAAGGAGAAGTCCCTTGGACAGGAAGTCCAGGACTTTTTATAGTCCTTTTCCCATGTGACTTCCTGTCCCTTCCCTACTTTATGGGAACCAATCACAGTCTTTTAATTTTCCTAGCACTGCCCAGGGGCGGGGCTGTGGCCTCTGGAGTTGTCACCCTCTCTAGCAAGCGACTTGTGAACTCTCCTACTTAGTGTCAAGTAAGGGTACTTTATTCTTGATTTGATTAGTGAAAAATAGGGGAGGGGAGAGTTAATCCTATCTTCATATAAGGCAGAAGAGTGGTAAGCAATGGGGGCTAAGTGACTTGCCCAGGGTCACACAGCTGGGAAGTATCTGAGGTCAGATTTGAACCCAGGACCTTCCATCTCTCAGACTGGCTCTCAATCCACTAAGCCACCCAGCTGTCCCCCAAAAATACTACTTTAGCTTTAAAAAAAAAAAAAAAGAAAAGGATCCTTTATTTTCAGTGTAGTATGACACCTCCTCACCCCGCCAGGATGGGCAGCACAGTCCAATCGAAAACTCACAGTTTTGGGGAAGCATGTAATTTTGGTGGGAGTCTGGCCTCCGATTCTTATGACCTGTTCAACCTTGGAAAAGTCACTTATCACCCCCCCACCCCGGGCCTTAGTTTCTTCATCTGTAAAATAAAGGGGTAGGGAATATTGGATGGCTTCAGAGGTCTATAGCATTAATGAGGTATTAGGTGGGGCAGCTAGGTGGCTCAGGCCTGGAGTCAAGAGAACTCAGGTTCAAATCTAGCCCTAGATACTTTCTAGCTATGTGACCCTGGGTAAGTCACTTAACTCCAACTGCCCAGCCCTTACTGCTCTTCTGCCTTGGAACTAGAACGTAGTATCAATTCTTTTTTTTTTTTTTTTAAACCCTCACCTTCCGTCTTGGAGTCAATACTGTGTATTGGCTCCAGGGCAGAAGAGTGCTAAGGGTGGGCCATGGGGGTCAAGTGACTTGCCCAGGGTCACATAGCTAGGAAGTGTCTGAGGCCAGATTTGAACCTAGGACCTCCTGTCTCTAGGTCTGGCTCTCAATCCACTGAGCTACCCAGCTGCCCCCACATAGTATCAATTCTAAGACTGAAGGGAAGAATTTTTTTTTTAAATCAACTATTAGGAAATTCACAAGATCAAAATTATTTTTGGAATAATATTAAGACATTTTGATTTCTAATTGAGTAAATAAACAGGAAGCACTTACTAAGCTTCTGTATTATATACTATGCTGCTAAGAGCTGGCGGAGAAAAGAGAAAAGTAAAGCCACCGCCACCCTCAAATAGCTCCAATTCTAACACGGTACACAATATAGAGATGAATTTTTTTAAATGAATGTAGTGAGGGCAGCTGGGTAGCTCAGTGGATTGAGGCCAGGCCTAGAGACAGGAGTTCCTGGGTTCAAAAAGACCTCTGAAGCTTTCTAGCTGTATGACCCTGGGTGAGTCACTTCACCTCCATTTGCCTAGCCCTTACCACTCTTCAATATACAGTATTGATTCTAAGATGGAAGAAAAGGGTTGAAAAAAAAATGACTAGAAGATGATTTGGAGGGAGAAGCACCAGCCTTTCATCCCTAGATCTTGTGTGAACTGTGGACAGATTGGAGAATAATCATTAGCAAAGTCCAGCCCCTTTGATAAGAATGAGCTCCGTCCACTCCACGCCCACCCTCACCCCCATGGCCAGAGCAAAGAGCAGATCATTCAAATCAATATATTTTCCAACCATTTAAGGTCTAGATCGGAGCTCCTTGGACAGGATCTGGGACTCTCAGGACGAGGAAGCGTTATTTTGCTCAAGAATCTGGAGGCCAACCTGAAGGAATCAATATGGTAAGACTCGAGTGAGGCGATTCAACAAACTTTCTTAAGCCCCTACTATGTGCAGGACTCAGAAGTAGGTTCTGGAGGTTTTTAGAAATGATTCTGCCTCAAGGAATTTCCTTTCCCCTGGTGAGGAATAGCGCAGGGAACCCATGGATTGCTGACTATAACGCAGGAGAGTTTGGCCGGCCAAAAGGGTGACGGCAGGAAAATTTGAGAAAGGGAGAGTCCTTTCAGCAAAGAAAGACAGGAGCTGCTGGGTTCCTGAGCCGGCGTCGGAGAACCTCGTCTATTCAAATAATAAGATATACGCGGCTTCCATTGATAAAACCCAGAAATCCGACCTCTCGGGCTCATCTGTTACTTTCACAGCGTGGCCCCCATCCTGTCATTTGTCCTCTCCCCCTCATGGGTGCCATTAGTCATCCTGGGATCAAAGCCCCGACGTTCTCGGCTTTCGAGACTTTATCGGATTTTGTCACAAACCAGAAAATAAGCCTCTCTTCTCCCCTCCTCTGGCTGAAGTGAAATCATATTTGCAAACAATCTTCATTTCGACAAAAAAAATAAAAAATAAAAAAAGATGCGTTGGTATTTCAACAAGCTAGCGACGACAACGCTCTGGGGGGGAAGCCATTGCTTCCTCGCTGCTCCGTCATCCTTCCAGTAATGAGGGTGCATGATGTCCCCTTGCCCTGGTTTGTCTGGAGTGGGGATGGCCTGGTTCTGTCCTTTCTCCAGCCCCCCGGGAGGACCCGGGCGCCCAGACTCCCAGCCGAGAGGCCGAGGGCGAGATCATCACCAGCTCGCTGGCCCCGAGCTCTCATCTATCGCTAAAGTTCCATCCTGTGGTTTCACTTGCGAACAAGATTGTTTCATGTTTCTTGCCTGGAGGCTCACAAAGCTCTTGTTTCATTTTGGTGGAAGACGACCAAGTCTAGGTAGACTCGGTGGATTCCCCACTGGGTGAAGCACGAGAGGCTCGCAGCTGCCATTGCAGAATGTTGCCCCTAATTTCCTTTTTTTTCCTTTCTTTAAACCCTTCCCTTTTGTCTCGGGATCAATACTGGGTATGGGTTCTAAGGCAGAAGAGTAGTAAAGGCTAGGCAATGGGGGTGAAGTGACTTGCCCAGGGTCACACAGCTAGGAAGTGTCTGAGACCAGATTTGAACCCAGGACCTCCCGTCTCTAAGCCTGGCTCTCCATCCACTGGGCCCCTTTGCCATTAATTTCTTAAAAATACCAAGACTTCATTCACTTTGTTTTTTTATTATTTTTTTTTAACCCTTAACTTGTGTATTGGCTCCTAGGTGGAAGAGTGGTCAGGGTGGGCCATGGGGTTTCATTCGCTTTAAACAAATTGGCTGCTCAGTCGGATTCCTGGTGACTTTATGCTTGGAAGAGTTAGAGCATATTTGAAAGGACTTTGAGATCAGGGGGTACCTGCTCTGGACCTTCCAGTACCCCCTCCACCATTGCTCAATCAATGCCAGAGAGGAGACAGTCGTTACAAGAGGCCCAGACATCCCGATTGAATCAATCGATCAAAAATAAAGTAGGTAGCGAAAGGCAAGCATGTATTTAGTACAGTAGGACCTTGTTCCGTGGGAACTCCACACACTCGAACTCGGGTCTTTGGGATGGACGATAAAAAAAATAAAGGCAGAAAAATGCGTAAAGTAAAAAATGTTCCTTTCGCACCATTTCCCCAGCAGAGCAAAGCCGTGCAGCAGTTCCCCCAATCCTGCTCGTTCTCACTCCGCAGCCCGAGTGAGAGTCGTTCCTTGGCTCGGCGGCCAACACCAGCTCCCTCATTGGTCCGGTCTGGAGCTCTCGCTTGTAACGAGCGACGCCCACCTCCGAGCAGCGCTTCTCTCGGCTTCGTGCACGCTGTTTAGTTATTAAATATGGCCCCAACGTACTAGAGGGGCGACGACGAGAGCTCTGAGAAGCCAAAGGAGTCGCAGGTGCCCAGGCGTGTTTGTGCCAGGAATCCTCCCCAAATAACGGGTTTGCGTCGATGTGCCCTTTGGAACCCACCGGGCATGCGAAACTCAGCCCTGCTGTATCCACCAATCACCAGGCACCAGAGAGCGAGTTCTTCATTAGTTTGAGGAGAATAAAACGCTTTCATTGTTGGGTAAAGTAGAGGGCACCCGGGAAGGGGAACAAGCCTCGAGGTGGTCCGTGCCAGGCACTGCGCCGAGTGCTCTACAAATGTCTCCTCGGATCCTCACAAAAGTGCTTCGAGGCAGATGGAAAGGTCAAAAGGAAACTCCAAAGTCTCATCGCTAGTAAAGCATCCGTGTCTGGATTCAAACTCGGGGCTTCCTAACTCCAGGTGCAGCACTTTATCCGCCTTGTTCCCTGACAGGTAATATTCACACAAGAAATATCTTGTGATGAGGTGAAAGAATCCCTTTTAGGCTCTAAAAGCCACGACCCTGTGGAGACCCAGCAGTTGAGTGTGTAAGGCGCCCCCCCCCCCCCTTCCCGGGTTTCCCTCTCTTTTCCTCCCTTTCCACTGACCACGTCACCATGCAGGAAGGAGACGATGCATCCCACCTGAGGTCCGGAGAGACCTGCTGGGTGAGCATCGAAGGTCTCCCCACAAGAGGCCATCTAGTATCTTGAGAAAGATCCATGAGGTTCCAGCCTCAGGAACTTCAAAAGGTTGGGAGACCCGGAGGTCTCCGGGCATCGGGAGCAGCACCCCAGTGACTGAAAGAGGGGTCTGCATTGGGGACCAAAAAACATGCCAAAGACACCCACAATCTGCCCAGGGCGAGCGGCTCCAGGACTGGATGAGGGCACGGCAGAGAATGACAACTAAGAAGAACTAAATGACTTCTAGAGCAAGGAGCCATGAGTTTGAGCAGGATTATTTCCGTAACAAAGCTCCTTTTTCACCTTTTCTATTAGTAAATACCTTTAAAAAAAAAAAGTGAATGAAGTTTATCTTACTATTGATAGGAATCACACCAGTGGGGGCTTGTGAGCAAAAGAACTAGAAAACCTCCGTGATCCTCAGTTGCCCGTCCAACAAAAATTAGTTGAGAATAATGGTCAGTGCCCTTTGTGTACTTGGTCCCCTGTGTTTCTATTCTTAACAATAAAGGAAATTATCCCAGGAATCAGGCTGTGACATTCTAAAAATAAATAAATAAATAAAATCTATCTCTGTCTTTTTAGTTCTGGCCTTTCTTGGGGTAGGCAGTGACTACTTTGGACTCGTCCCCTCCTCCTGCCTACCTGGAAATTGTCGGAAACGTTCATGCCTTAAACTGGAAGCTCCTATCATTCTTTTCCACACCAAACGGGGCCTCACTGGCCAATCTCGTCTTGACCCCCACCATCAGACCCAAGTACACCCGTCAGACTTCCTGCCCTTGTCCCCTTTCTACAAAACCCACGGCTCTCGCCGACACAATAGTGTCGTGGTTGTATCTTACTCCTTCCTGTCCCTGAGGAGGAGATGCCCTGGTTGTAGCTTTTCCTTATTGCCCCGGACCCAAGATTCCCACCTCCAGGCCGTCTCTTTTAAGAATTCCCCTGGATCGATCGATCGATCATGGGGTTCGATGGGGATAGGATGGGGGTTTGGGCATTAAAAGATCCCTCTACCGCAAAGATGGAAATAGGTTTTGAGCAATGCTACATGGATCACCCAGTGGAATTGCTTGTCAGCTCCTGGAGGGGGGAGGAAAGAGGGAAGGGAATCATGAATCATGGAACCATGGAAAAAATATTCTAAATAAATGAAAATAAAAGAATTCCCCCAGGCAAGCTAAAATGCCATCATCAAGGACCATAACTTCAAGTATTCCCTGCCCTGTCTGCAGGGTCTTTTGTGAATCCTCCTTTAAGTTGCCAAAAAGGCTGAAAAAGACGGATACCCTCATCCATAGTGACTGCTCAGGAGGAGGAGGGGGTGTTTTTCCTTCTTAATCCGAGATACGTTTTTGGTTTATTCCATCTAGAACCTTTGGATGAAGTGAGGATTGGGGCTCAAATCAAGAGTAAATTCTGGGGGCAGCTGGGTAGCTCAGTGGATTGAGAGCCAGCCCTAGAAACAGGAGGTCCTAGGTTCAAATCTGGCCTTGGACACTTCCCAGCTGTGTGACCCTGGGCAAGTCACTTGACCCCCATTGCCTACCCTTACCACTCTTCCACCAAGGAACTAACACACAGAAGTTAAGGGTTTAAAAATATAAAAAAAAAAGAGTAAATTCTGGGATAAACTGCACCCAAGAGGCATCTTCTAAAAGCCCTTCCAGTCTGCGGAATCCCCAGGCTTTGGGAAACACAGACCACCCCCAAGGACACTTTTCCTTACTGTCTCAGCTCTCCTTGTTTCAATTAAAAACAATGTTTTCAAACCCTTCCCTTCTGTCCTAGAATCAATACTAAGTGTTGGTTCCAAGCCAAAAGAGCGGAAAAAGCTAGGCAATGGGGATTAGGTCCAGGGTTACACAGCTAGGAGGTATCTGAGGCTACATTTGAACCCAGGACCTCCCATCTCTAGGCCTGACTCTATCCACTGAGCCACCCAGCTGCCCCCTCCTTGTTTTTTCAGTATTATCACTCAGGAAGAGCAAATAGCTAGGACAGATGTTGTGAGTTCAAGGTGCCATTTCAACTGGGAGCTTGGATTGACTTTTGCCCTCCTAAGTGTCTCTAGAACTTAGCCTAAAGCCTGATATACAGCAGGTGATTAATCAATGCTGGTCATTCAAGTTCATCAGGAGACTTGTGGTTAGCCACACAACCATTTGGCACAGGACACGTAACAAATATGGTTTCTATTATCTCGTGGGACTTTTGTCTGCCCATGCAGACACACATTCCTGGATGTATGTACTCGCACACGTACAGGCATGTCTGCACACACACACGCACTCAGGCACATCTATTTTGTCATTTCCCCAAAGATCCGGGCACTTGACATGGGATGGTGACATTATGGAGATTCTGGGTTTCAGTCCTACCTTAGACATTACACTAGCTGTTTACAAGCTTTAGACTTTGAACAAGTCCCTTAAGGCCTCCAAACCTCAGTTTCACCACCTGTAAGTTGGAGAGAGCAGTGAGGTACAATGGGTAGAGCGCTAGACCTGAAGTCAGGAAGACTCATCTTCATGAGTTCAAATCCAGCCTCAGACACCAGCTGGATGACCCTGGGCAAGTCACTTAACCCTGTTTGCCTCATCAGTAAAATGAGCTGGAGAAGGAAATAGCAAAAACCCTCCAATATTTTTGCCAAGAAAACTCCAACCAGGGGTCACAAAGAGTGGACCGTGACTGAAATGACTAAACCCGGCAAAAAGATGGAGATAACAATATCTGCCCTGCCTCCCTTCCACGGCTATCATGAGAGAAAAATGGGGACAAATGTGAAAGCCCTTTGAAAATCAGGAAACTCAGCTCACATCTACAGTATTATGGTTAATCCAAAGAAGGTATTATTAGGTCGATACTAGGTCTAAAGACCTGAGCTGTCAAGTTTAGATAAGACTTAGTTCTTGCAGAAATGTCATTTAAAGTCCAGAGGGAATGGGACACACACACACACACACACACACACACACACACACGCAGGAAGCCATTGTAGTACAGAATCCATAATTCTGTTTGGAGTCATCACAGCTATGTAAACGTAGTTCGAGCCCCCAGGAGGAGGCTTTTCACCCCAGACCAGAAACCCTAAATCAAACAGCAAAAACTGTAATTAAGACAAAATAGAAAGAAGAAAAACAAAAGTAAATTATAAAAGAAGCCCCTACCAATTTCCAAGAGAGAGAGAGAGAGAGAGACAGAGAGAGAGAGAGAGACAGAGAGAGAGAGAGAGAGAGAGAGAGAGAGAGAGAGAGAGAGAGAGAGAGAGACACAGACCCAGAGAGATAGACAGAGAGACAGAAAGACAGAGTGAGAGACAGAGAGACAGACAGAGACAAACACAGAGAGATAGAGGCAGAGAGACAGAAAGATAGAGGAGAGAGACAGAGAGACACACACACAGAGACACAGAGAGAAAGAGACAGAGAGACAGAAAGAGCAGGAGTGAGACAGAGAGACACACACACAGACAGACACAGAGACAGAGAGACAGAAAGACAGAGCAGGAGAGAGAGAGAGAGAGAGAAAGAGAGAGAGAGAAAGAGAGAGAGAGAGAGAGAGAAAGAGAGAGAGAGAGAGAAACTGCCTGGACGATGTAGGATCCTCCTGACTTCCACATCTGTTACCGTCCATCTCCTGGCAACCTGCTATGTCTCACTGTGGCTCAATTTGCCTTCCACAGCTGCAGCTCGCTGCCTCCAAAGCCGTGGCTCCTTGTTTCTCCGGGTCTTGGTAAAATTAGCCTTCTCTGCCAATCAGCTGTTGCTAATCTTAGGACCAAAAGACCTGAAGGTCAAGATGGTTTTCTCCATCCATTCTCACTTCCATTGCTCACAGCCTCATGGAAGAACTTAATAATACCAGAGGAAGGGCATAGCTGTTTCATATGGCTACATTCAGTTCTTTGTCTTACACCATAATATAAATAAACTCACAAACATTTATTAAGTGCTTACTGTATGTCAAGCACTCTATGCTCTAAAGCAGTGATTCCCAAAATGGGTACCACCGCCCCCTGGTGGGTGCTGCCCCGATCCAGGAGAGCAGTGATGGCCACCAGGTGCATTTATCTCTCCTATTAATTGCTATTAAAATTTTTAAAAATTAATTTCCAGGGGGCTAAGAATAGTTTTTCTGGAAAGGGGACAGCAGGCCAGAAACATTTGGGAACCCCTGCTCTAGAGAGATATAAAAACAAAGTGCTTAATTAGGTACACCAGAGGAAAAGTTGTTACTGACTTGAGAGATCGAGCAATGCTCCATGGATGGTGTAGAATTTGAATTAGGCTTTAAAAGTGGGCAGGATTTGAATAGAGAGGGCATTTCAGGCTTAAGGAACAGCATGGGCAAAGACCCAGAGGTGGGAAAGCACAGGCTATGTCAAGGGAACCAAGAGCAGATCACTTTTTTTGGTTGAGGCATGGAGAATATGGAAGAGAACAGCACTAGATGGGGCTAGAAACAGAGAATGGCTCCAGATTGCGGGGTTTGGGGGGGTGGGACAGGAAGACATGAATTCTTCATTCAGATTTCAGCCCAAAGGGCCAACCTCCAGGACCAGCACCACCATAGACATACAACCTATTTTTCCTTTCCTTGAGTGGAATCTCAGCTTTCCAGATTGCAACTCAAAGGGAATTCCAGCTAAGCACCAATCTCGCTCCTTCTCTGACCCTGGTTAAGTTCATTAACACAAATGGAAATTACCAAGTGTTTGTGGAGACGGAACTTTGCTAGCGGAACGTCCGTTCTTCTATGAACCTCTTTCTTCTAGCCTCCTTCCTAAGGAAAGTCCTCCACTTATTTGAGCTTACAGAGCCTGATTTCATACGGGTGGTCCCCAATAGAGATGCCAACTGATGGGGACTGTCTTTCCCCAGAACCCAGAATTTCACAACCCCTTTATGAAGCTGCTGTATCATTGTTCTGCAGATAGGGGAGCTCAGGCCTGGGGACACGGCAATTTGCCCAGTTACAGTTAAAATGAAAACCCCCTCCTGATGTCTAACCTTTTTCTTAATCCTTACCTTTTGTCTTAGAATCAATACTAAGTAGGGGTTCCAAAGCAGAAGAGTGGTAAAGGCTATTAGGATTAACAGTTAAATTACACAGTCAGAAAGTATCTGAGGTCAAATTTGAATCCAGGACCTTCTGTTTCCAAGCCTGGCTCTCTAGCCACGGAGCCAGCTATCCCAAACTAATGTCTCATCTTAGAGCCCAATGACCAACAAGAGTTCTTAAGAAAAGATATTTCTCTAGGCCAGCTGGGTAGTTCAGTGGATTGAGAGTTAGGCCCAGAGATGGGAGGTCCTGGGTTCAAATCTGGTCTCAGACACTTCCTAGCTATATGACCCTGGGCCAGTCACTAACCCCCATTGCCTAGCTCTTCTGCCTTGGAACCAAAACATAGTATTGATTCCAGATGGAAGGTAAGAGTTTAAAAAAAAAAAAAAAGAAAAGAAAAGAAAAGATATTTCTCATTTCCAAGCTCTATATTCTTAGTTATATAAGAAAAAAATCAAGGAAAAGATGTTGCTAGAAGATAATATGTTCTCTCTCTGTTTCTCTGTTTCTCTGTTTCTCTGTCTCTCTCTCTCTCTCTCTGTCTTTCTCTCTCTCTTTCTGTCTCTCTCTCTGTCTCTCTCTTTGTCTATCTCTCCGTCCTCTCTCTTTCTCTCTCTGACTGTTTCTCACTCTCTTTCCCTCTTTCTCCCCATCTTTTTTCCCCCAGTCCCTCCTTTCCTTTCTCTTTCAGTCTCTTTCTGCTGCCTTTGGCTCTGTATCTCCTTCTCTCTCTCTCTGATTCTTTCAGCTTGTATCTCTTTTTCTCTGTGCCTTGTCTCCGTCTGTCTCATTTCTTTTTCAAAGGGCAATGGTGTTTTGAGTGTTAAGAATCCATTTGGGGAAAGTAGCTTCCAGCTAGAGCCAATTAGCCCTGTTTTTGGCAGTAGCCTGGAGAATGGTGTCAGCACTCCTAGAACCGCACAGCCTGCCTTTCTGGAAAGCTCTAGGCAGGGCTTTTGTTCCTGGAAAAGTGACGACAGATTGATATCATTCCATTACCATTCAGGGAGTGTGTTACCCACCCTTGGTAATGCTTCGGTTGCATCTCGCTCCCTGGAGGGAGCTGGGGAGCACTTTGCTCCTCACTTCTAGCCACGGCTTCTTCCTTCTCTGGTGCCTCCTCCGCTCTGACTCCCAACAGGGAAGGATTGTTTCAATGGATGGAGCAGAGCCCGTTATCTTTACTCCTAAAGAGCCAATGGAATAGAGAGTGTACTTGTAGCCTGTGACCCAGAATCCTTAGCTTTGGGCTTACACAAATTGAGTCCAAACTTGGGGTTTCTAAAACCAATCTCTTTTCATCTCCTGTCCCCACCCCCTGTGACCCCTGAAAACAGGACCGACCTAGGTAGCTCGAGATGTGGGTAGAAAGGGCTCTCACCGCCTGTGTTAGCACTAAGTTAAACATGTTTATAGATGACAGAAGACTTTATTTCTCCCCACAGACAATGCGAGATGCAAAAAGGCCTGGGATGGGTCTCAGGGATGCGCAGCCATAGAGAGCCCTTCTTGGCTTCAGCAATGGTGGCAACTATGGGCAAAGATGGAGTGGCAAGAGATTGTGGACTGTTTTCCTAGGGGGGTGTCATTAAAGATAGCATGGCTATTAATAAGCTATTTCTTTTTTTTTTTTTTAACCTTACCTTCTGCCTCAGAATCAATGCTGGGTATTGGTTCTAAGGCAGAAGAGCGGTAAAGGTAGGCAATGGGGGTCAAGTGACTTGCCCAGGGTCACACAGCTAGGAAGTGTCTGAGACCAGATTTGAACCCAGGACCTCCCACCTCTAGGCCTGGCTCTCAATCCACTGAGCCACCTAGCTGCCCCCTTAATAGGCTATTTCTACTAAGGAGATGTTATTGGATCATATATTTAGAGCTAGAAGGGACTGAGTCCAACCTCACCATTTATAATGGAGGACACTGAGGGTTAGGAAGTTTAGGCAGCTTAGCCAAGACCATATGGATAGTAAGTCTCAGAAGCAAGATTTGAACCCGGGTTCTCTGGCTCTAAAGCCAGTGAGTGCTCATTCCATTATACCACCATGCCCCATGTCCATAGCTTATATAAGGCAAAGTCTTCAACCTCTTTCTAGTCACACTCTCTACATATTTATATAGTATTGATTTACAAAACTCTTTCCTTCCTACCCTATTAACTAGGGTAAATATTATTGTTATCCCCACTTTATGAATGAAGAAACTAAGACTCCAAGAGGTTGTCCAAAGGAGTTATCCAACCTTGCTCAAAGTCACACAATAGTAAGAATTAGAGTCAAAGTTTGAACTTATGGCTTCAAGTTCTAGGAGCCTTCTTACTCTGTAGTCATTCATTGCCTTTTTGTCTTGGTTTCCCTACTGACCAAGAAAAGCCCTACTTGTGAATATTCATCTTTTCTCCATCTACCCAGAGCTTATCAAAGACCAAATTGAGAGGTAAATATGACTCCTTCCCTCCCCGCCCCGCCCCAAATATCAGTGGTACAGCATGAAGTCCTTGTTTTGTAAAACAAGAAAAAAAGCCCAGAGGTTAAATGACTTGCCCAAGGTCACACAGGCAACAAGAAATGAAACCACGATTTGAATCTAGGTCTTTGCACTCTAAATTCAATATTCTTTCCCCCAGCCAACTACTTTCCAGATTAATAGCTCATTTTCCACATCTCTGAAACTCTGCAGACAAAAAGCATAACTTTTTAATGAAGTTGATAAAATGGAAAAGAAGATTGAATTCTTTCCTTTTCTGCCAATTCACTAACTTAGGTCACAGAATTTCAATTGATTTTTGTACATAAGTCATGTAGTAGATGATTCTGGTTACTTCAAACTTAAAGTAATTCAGAAATGAAATGAAAAGGTCAATATTCCAAATTTTTTAGCAGGGGAGAAAAGTCTGAGGGTTAGAGAATTGCCTGGCACACGTGGCACGTGGATTCCTTTCCCTCTTCTTTCAAGCTGGTGCTTCCTGCTGAGATTGTCCTTGACATACCCTGGCTCTGGCTTGTTCATCCAGAGTTGTTGTTACATGATGTTTCTTCCATTAGACTGAGCAGCAATTTCCTCAAGGGCAGCAGACTATGAAAGGGCAAGGACTTCCTGTTTTTAGCTTTCTTTGCATCTCTAGTATTTAGCACTTTGCCTGGTACATAGCAGGCACTTAATAATGCTAGTTGACAAGATGCATTGACTTGTGGTCACCCTCGGTGGCAGCATTCAGGACCACATGGGAAGGAGTCAAGCAAGACTATGAATAAAGGTAGGAGCCAGTCACTGGGCATGTGCCCAGAAATCAGAAGTCAGGAAAAGTCAGGGGTCAGAATCCAGGAAAGCAGCCAGTATAGAGTCATGGAAGTCTAAACAAAACAATGGGTTGAAACCAGATGGGATAGTAATGAGTAAATGGCAAGTAAGACTTGGAGGTCTAAGAAATCAATGATTCAGACCAGGCAAGTTGTAGGGAACTAGGAAATCCTCTCAAAATTTTCAAAGGCAAAGCAATTCAGAAGTCTACATATCGTGAAGCCAGGTTTGCACTCAGACAAAAAGGCACAACTTACAAATCAACTTCAATGTTAAGTTCTGAACTATTCAAGATGCTTCTTTACTACTTTTTACTTGGGCAAAAATCAGTCCCAGCAGGAAGGTAGCCCAGAACTCTCAAATAAAGTTAATTAGGTGTAGTAGGATGAAAGACAGAGTGAAGAGAGAGGAGGGCAGCATGGTCTAGTGGGAATAACATCAGATTTTTGGAAGCTCTGCCACTTAATAACTAAACTATGTATTGTGGGAGATTCATATAGGATTGGATTATTTTTCATTAAGTCATTTTCTCTTTAGCCCCACTTTCCACCCCTCAAAATCTGTCTGATTGTAAGCGCAGTTACAATCTCTCCTCCAGGCATGAAACTTGATCTGGTGCTCCTTTTTGTTGAGATCTTTGTTGAGGACAACAGGATTTATGGCAGGGCTGGGCAGCTACTTGATTCACTGAAAAGAGAAAGTTTAAGTTGGCAAACTAGCTCCATGTGCTAGGCAGCTATGGTGACCCAAGCATGTGGCAGGGAAGAAAGGGCTTCTTAGTGTCCTTAATGACCTTCTCTTCCTGTAATGAAGTAATGAGGGAGGAGCTGGAGTATCTAGATCCACCTTCTCAGTGATGACTTTCCAATCAGAAATGTCTTAGAGAGGTAGTGATTCCACGAGGGATCTATGTTGACCTGATCCACAGGCACTCAGGCTCTTTTGCCGTTCTCTTTTACTCTGCTCACACTCCTTGATGATTGTTTGGATTATGAAGGGAGTCTACTGGCTAGTTTGGATATTCTTGAGCAGTCATCGATTAATAAACTGACTTGAAAATTAAGAAATCTTGCCTCAATAATTCAAGTATTACAGTGTCCTTGGGAGAGTCACTAACCCTCTGAGTCTCAGTGTCCACATCTTTAAAAAGGGATTGGGGGGGCAGCTGGTTAGCTCAGTGGAGTGAGAGTCAGGCCTAGAGACAGGAGGTCCTAGGTTCAAACCTGGCCTCAGACACTTCCCAGCTGGGTGACCCTGGGCAAGTCATTTGACCCCCATTGCCCACCCATACCAATCTTCCACCTTATGAGACAATACACCGAAGTACAAGGGTTAAAAAAAAAAAAGGGATTGGACTAGATGCCTCTGAATTCTCTTTTTTTAATTAAAAATAAAATTTAAAAATCTTTATCTTTTGTCTTAGCATCAATTCCAAAACAGGAGAGCAGCAAGGGAGAGGCAATTGGGCTTAAGTGACTTGCCAAGGATCAGATAGCTAGGAAGTTTCTGAGGCTAGATTTGAACCCAGATCTTCCTGACTCTAGGTTCCATCCCCTGTGCTACCTAGCCTTCATGCCTTCCCTGCTCTACAGTGTCTAGAGGCAAATCTTTTGGGTTGCTCACTCAGCCCCACAAACAGCATCCCTCTTTCTCTTTGAAAACGAAAATAGAGAGTGCTTGTAAGGTTCTAATTCAGGACAAACTGTTGGCTTTGGGCTCCTCCCTGTTCATCAAAAGTGAGGCAGGAAATCTGTTTATTCACTGTTTAATTTTTCATCAAAGGTGGCCATGGCAAGGAGAGCTAGGGGAGCGGAGACTGTATCCTGATAATGAACTAAGCATCATTAAAAAAAGAAAAAAAAGAAACTTTGCCCCTGAGCAAAAGAATGTTTATTATTTGAAAATCTCCAGGGGATTCCATGCTTTCCTACATAGAAATGCCAAAACATTCTCCATGGTACTTGCTTTTTGGTCAAGTCACCCTGCATTATCAGAGGGCGATATTTCAGGAGGTTTTCGGAGGAATCCACGCCCCCTTGCTTTTCTGGAGTTAGCCCATCCTTAAAAGGGCAAAAATCATTTAACATTTTTTAATTGGGCATTTCTTTGAGTGACCCCCAAACTCCTCCTTGAAATAGAAACAACTTTTTATTTTTTAACATCAGTCGTCTCTCGGTGGTGTATGTAGTGAATCACGGGACGTGCCATCTCTCGTCCCCTCAAGCTGGAAGTTGAAGACCGCCTGGAGACAAAGGGAGAGGTGCCAGCTGGGTGTGAGCAGGCTGTGAAGGACCATCATAGGAGAAGATGCATAAAGGATGTCACCAAAGAAAAGTAGAATGAAGGAAAAAGGAAAAAGAGGGAGTTGTGAGAATGAGGCGATATCCACGGACATCCTGTGTCCTCCAAGGGTATCCTGGGAAGTCAAGAGACCTGGAGTAAAGGTTCGTGTCTTGTGCAGGGTGTGGATCCCCATAGCAGTCTGGTAAAAGCTGTGGCTTCTTCTCATAATCATGTTTTAAATGCAAAAATAAAAGGAAAACAACCATACTGAAATACAGGCATCCAGATTTTTAGAAAGATTCCTAAACTCCAGATTAAGAGTCTATGATTCAGAGAAAGGTCCCAGGCAATTCGAAGGATCCTCCTGGGGAAATTAGGAGAGGATGCTCTCAAGCACCTAATGGTGCGGCCATTTGGAGATGGGCTGTGGTCCACAGTCACCAAATCCCAGAGGCATTAGAGGGTTGGCCCATTTACATACTAGATAGAATCATAAGGAAAACTCGCCCAGAAGGCCAGCCCGAGGCAGAGGTGCCTGGGATGTTGTTGAAATCAACTCTAGAATTTCAAGCAAGACCAGAGACAAAGAACTGGCACCACATTCATCATGTCTGCTTTTCCCAAGTCTTTCTCCTCCACCTCCCTGGAGCATCCTCTCTCCAACTGTCTTCCCAAAGTAGCTCCGGGACCCACTCACAGAGATGGGGTCACGCTTCTCTCCACCCAGCAGGAGTCAGGATTGCCTCCCCTTATTCATCAATATGTGAAATGCCAGAGTGGACAAATCCAAAGCCGGAGTTAAAAGATGGCGGGAGAAACGTCAATCATCTCGGATATGGAGATGACACGGCTCTGATGGCAGAAAGTGAAGAAGAATAAGAAGCCTCTTGATAGAAAGAGGAGAGCATAAATGCTGGCTCGAAGTTTCACATTAAAAGAAAAGAAGGTCTTGGCACTTAGTCCCATCACTTTCTGGCCAATAGAGGGAGAAGAAATGGAAGCAGTGTCAGATTGTATATTTTTAAAAAAAAAATTATTTTAAACCCTTAACTTCTATGTATTGGCTCCTAGGTGAAACAGTGGTAAGGGTGGGCCATGGGGGTCAAGTGACTCACCCAGGGTCACCCAGCTGGGAAGTGTCTGAGGCCGGATTTGAACCCAGGACCTCCCGTCTCTAGGCCTGACTCTCCATCCACTGAGCTACCCAGCTGCCCCCCTGTCAGATCGTATATTCTTGGGCTCAAAGATCACTGCAGATGGTGACTGCAGCTATGAAGCTAAGAGATTCTTGCTTCTTGAAAGGAAATCTATGGCAAGTCTGGACAACATTCTAAAAAACAGAGATATTACCTGACCAGCAAAGGTCCATCGAGGCAGAGCTTTGGTCTTTCCAGTAGCAGGTACAGCTGTGAGACTTGGACTAGCACCATCTGAGCGCTGCAGAATCAACGTTTTGAATTGTGCTGCTGGAGGAGACTTTTGAGAGATCTTCTGAATTGCAAGGAGGTGGATCAGCCAATACTTAAGGAAATTAATTCAGACCATTTACTGGAAGGTCATACACTGAACTTGAAGCTTAAATCCTTTGGCCACATAATGGAAAGACTGGAAAAGACCCTGATGTTAGGAAAGAGTAAAGGTCAAAGGAAAAGGGAATGGCAGAGGAGGAGATGGCTAGACAGTACCATGAAAGCAATGAATACGAACTTGGACAGACTTTGGGAGATAGCGGAGGACAGAAGGGTCATGCTATGGTTTATGGGCTATGAAGAGTAAAACATAATTGAATTGGGGGCAGCTGGGTCGCTCAGTGGATGGAGAGCCAGGCCTAGAGACAGGAGGTCCTGGGTTCAAATCCAGCCTCAGACACTTCCCAGCTGTGTGACCCTGGGCAAGTCACTTGACCCCCATTGCCTACCCTTACCACTCTTCCACCAAGGAACTAATACACAGAAGTTAAGGTTTTAAAAAAATGTAAAAAAAAAACATAATTGAATGACTGAACAACAACTGGCCATTGTGAGGATCAGATGAAATAACATGTTAAGTGCTTTGCAATCCTTAAAGTGCTATATAAATGCTAGCTATTGACTCTGATCAAGACAATGATCTGTAGCGATGAAAATTAATATGCAATAACTAAGTATTATATTTTATAAAGCTGTATTAATAATAACGAAAGTAAAAATGGCTAACTAAGAAGGTGCTAACCCAGCCTGGTCATGAGAGCAAAAGAGAGGAGCTACAGAATTTATAAAACAATAACGTGACCATGCAAACATGGAGGCGCAGGAGAGATTAAAGGGAATTTGGGGAAATGCTAAGGGACTTCTGGGGGATGAAGTTCAAAGGTTCAAAATCTCCATTTATACAGATCCAAGACAATTCCACAGGCCTCATGATGAAAAATGCCATCCACTTCCAGAGAGAGAACTGATAGACTCTAATGCAAATGGAAACCCTATTTTAAAAACTTTCTTTTGTTTTGTTTTATGGTCTGTGTTTTCTATTTCATGGCGTTCATAGATCTCATCTTGGGCACCAACTTCATTTCCAAAAGTGTTTCTATGAATATTATCGGTCTTCAGGAGATCTTTCTTTCTGCCTTTAAACTACTTGGAGTAGAATCTTTAGGTCAAAGAGAAGAGCCATTTTAGTGACTTTTTCTTAAAGACAAAATCCTATTTTTTCTTTCAGAATGGTTGGATCAATTCCCAGCTCCAACAGTGTGCCTAGCTTTTCACAGCCCCGCCAACATGGACTAGTCCCACCTTTTGTCCCCGTGGCCAATTTGCTTGGCCAGAGGTTTCCCCTCAGGCTAATTTGGATTCGAATTCCTCTTATTCTTAGTTTTGGGAAACAATTTTTCATTGGCATGGCTGCCAGTTGAAAACCTTTTTGTTATCCAGTCATTGTCATTTGGACCATCCCATACCAGGTCCTTCTGTCCTTTGCTCTCTCTTGAAGTTGAATGGAATAGCACAGGATTCTTCTTTGGAAACTGTTGGTTCATGTGTTTTGACCGGTCATCCATTGGGAACTGGATTTTGCTCTTCTATCTCTGTCCTTATATATCCAGGTCAAAAATGATGTCTTCTGGTAATTCTTATCTGCTAAAGAGACTCGGAACTTGCCAGAACATCCCGTTTGGGCAAAGCCTGTGTGGTCATGAGAGCTGAGCCGGACGGCAGGGAGGCGTCGTGTCTCCGATCTGTCTTCCCCCCCAGGAGACCAAGGCTCCTTCAGCTGCTCCTCCTGTAAGAGCATCAATACTGGAGACATTTCCTTTGCCCTTTGGGTCATTACACCGCTCTGAAGCGAGGGGCGTTATTGTCTCTAATCCAGCTGGAGCAAAATCTCGGCCACCCGGGAGCAGGGCGCACGTGGCGTCTGGTGCCCAGGGCGGGGGCTCGGCCGTGACTCCGCGGTGGGCGCAGGGGAGGGGAGAACATTGGACTCCAATTCACCGATTAAGCGCTTGCTGCGGGCGGTTAGCGTGTCCGGACTTGGCGCTCCATCAAGCTCTGACGCTTGATTCCTGAGTGGTCGCCAACAAACGGCCTCTCGGAGTCGGCTCTCTGCTGTGAAAAGTAGACACGAAAGGCCACGTGTCAGAGTGAACACATTTCTCTTTAGCCCAGCCTGGCTATGGCCCTGCTCTAACCAGCGAGTCTGATGCAATAAAGTCATTTCTCCAGGCCATTCCTTGCTGATCAGGGTGCCATCGAAGGCTCGAGCCAGGCAGCAGGAATATAAGGGGAAGAATACTAAAGAGAGAGTCACAGGACTTGAATTCAAGTTCAGACTCTCACCTACTATCTAGGTGACCTTGGGTAAGTCACTTTATCCCCTCTTGTCCTCAGTTTCCTGATCTGTAAAATGAGGTGTTTGAACTAGATAACTTCTGAGGTGCCTTTCAGATCCCCTCAAATCACCTCCCATTTTTCTTGCATTCTTCTCATTAATCTGCAAGTATTTTTCTCAGGCTTATTCCCCATTCCCTCGGAAGTTTCCATCCCATTTCGGCACTCAAGAGGCTGCTTTTTCACCTTCTAAATCAAGAAGGAAACTTCTCATTCTTTTCTCAAACATTTAGTTTCAACAAACTTTTTTTTTATCCATGTCTTTATTCATGTCTTTGACTCCATGTCCTCTGAGGCTGGGGTTAAGGGACTGGGGTTATTCATTGTGTAGATGAGAAGGTTCCAGAAGGACATAAGAGCCTGCTTCAAGTATTTAAAAGGCTGTCATGGGGAGGAAGAATTAGCCTCCTTCCTTGGCATCTGGGAACAGAATCCAGGAGCAGTGATGGAAAGCTACCAAGGGATGACTTTAGCCTTAATGTCCTGAAAAATTCCTAACAGCTCAGGCTTCCAAAAGGAGAATGGACAGTCTTAAGAGGCACAGAGTCTGTTTCCACTCTTGCAGGACTCCAAGTTGAGTCCTGGCCAGCACTTATTTCATTTTTAATAGTTTTTTTTTTTAACCCTCACCTTCCATCTTAGAATCCATACAGTATATCGATTCCAAGGCAGAAGAGTGGTAAGTGCTAGGTAATGGGGGTTAAGTGACTTGGCCAGGGTCACACAGCTAGCAAGTGCCCAAGGATAGATTTGAACCCAGGGCCTTCCATCTCTAGCTCTGTATCTCAGTTGACTGAACTTCCGAGATGCCTCCAGTTTATAGTAGTTTTCATTCTTGAAGGATTGGACAAGATGGTCTCAGAGGTCCTTTCCAATACAAATTCTTCAGTCTGTGATTGTTTTTTTAATATAATCATTTCCTTCTACATCCTCTTCCAAGTCCCCAGAAACCCATTCTTTGACCAAAGAAGAGCAGACCAAACCAACCAACAGCACAGATGTGTCCATCTGCATTTACACATTCAACACCCACAGCCTTTTGGCCTCTGTATTTCACACGGTGCCTTACATTTCTTCTGTATCAATAGCCTTTTGGAATGGTTTTTTCTTTCATTCTTGCTCTTGTATGTTTTCCTCCTGGTTCTGCCTACTCTGCTGGGCATCAGGACATTTGAGTCTTCCAATACTTCTCATATCATTTCTTACAGAGGAATGATATTCTATCAGCCCCCAAATCAACGGGCACCTATTTCGTGTCTAGTTTTTTGCAGCCACAAGAGAGCTGCTGTTCCTATTTTGGTACGTGTCGGACCTTTCTTTCTGCCTTTGAAGTCCTCGGGCTCCGTGCCCAGAAGTGAGATCGCTGACAGTTTAGTGACTTAACAAAAAGTTTTTAATGAATGTTGCCTTTCATTTTTATATCAGGTACATTTCCTGATGGACGTCCCCCTTCCCTCCCCCTGCCCAGAGAACCATCCTCTATAACAAAACAAATTGAAAAGAGAGAAAAAATAGCTCATCAAAACCAGGCAACATATCAAAAAAGTATGACATGGTATTCATTGCTCCCAGCCCTTCAAAGACTCACGGGGAGGTGCCTTCTCATATCTCTTCTCAGGGACCAAATCTGGTGATTGTAGTTATGCAATATGGGGCAGGTCAGTGGAAAGAGAGCTGGGACCAGAGATGAGAGATTCTGGGTTCAAATGTGGCCTCAGACACTTCCTAGCTGGGTGACCCTGGGCAAGTCTCTTAACCCTCATTGCCTATCCTGTACTGCTCTTCTGCCTTGGAATCAATACTTAGTATTTATTCTTTTGTTTTTTAACCCTTTACCTTCTGTCAGAATCAATACTGTGTATTGGTTCCAAGGCAGAAGAGTAGTAAGGGTAGGCAATGGGGGTGAAGTGACTTGCCCAGGGTCACACAGCTAGGAAATGTCTGAGGCCACATTTGAACCCAGGACCTCCCATCTCTGGGCCTGGCTCTCCATCCACTGAGCTGCCCAGCTGCCCTCCTTAGTATCTATTCTAAGATAGTAGGTGAGGAGTTTTTAAAAATTATATGTTTCATTCCACTTGGGTCAGAGGGAGTGCTTGGCACAGTGCCTGACACCCAGTAGGTGCTTATAATGTGTGCTGACTGAGTGACTGGCTCTGACTTCCCAGAGAGAAATGGTGCCTATTTTTTCTTTTCCTTTTTCCTCCCCTTTTCGTCTTCAGTTTCCTTGGGATTTGTGGCCCTTCACAAGTTCATTCATTTGTCAGAACCGCCCTGACAGGACCGACAACGTCCACAGTCTCTGTTCCTCTGAGAAAACGGTTGGCATGTCCTTTGAATTCGTTTCCCAGTAATGCTGATAACTATCTGGGCCGAGGTATGCACTCTTCCCCAGTCCCCACAAGGCAATCGAATTCGTGACCTTGGCCCCATTAGGCGGAGGCTCTAACCACAAGAGCCAGCTGGTCTGATTTCTGAGAGTTTGATGTAAGATCAGAGACTGAAATCTGGAAAGGCCCAGAGAAGCCACTTAGTCCCAGACCCTCATTTTACAGAGGAGGAAACTGAGACCCAGTGCTGGGACGTGACTTGTCCAAGGTCACACAGGGAATGTCAGAGTCTGTACTCGAATCCAGGGCTTCTGAGAGCCAACAATTTCTAGTCACTGGAGATATTTGTGCATCTGACGTTTGAATGGGCAGTGTTTGAAAGTAAAAGTCAGTGTGAGCGATGCCCCTCGGAGAGTCATAGACAAAGAGCGTCTCAGCTGGAGGGGACAATCCAGTTCAACCCATCCCTGAAAGGTGGCCTGGGTACTGGGTCCTCTTCCAGCCTCTCTAGGCAGCTCAATGAGGGGCAGCTAAGTGGACGAGTGGCTCGAGCACCGAGCCGGAGTCGGAAAGACTCCTCTCCCTGAGTTCAAATCTGGCCTCGGACACTTCCTAGCTGGGTAACCATGGGCGGGTCCCTTAACTCTGTTTGCCTCAGTTTCCTCAACTGTAAAATGAGCTGTAGAAGGAAAGAGCCAACTACTCCAATATCTTTGCCAAGGAGATCCCCAAGGGGGTCACGATGGGCTAGACATGACTGAAAACCATCTGAACAACAATTACCCCAATGACAATAACATTTCACTGAGCCCAGCACCCACTTAACAAGAATAATTCATTTGTACAGGAAATTCCCAGATGGCAACCTCTACCATCTTGTGGTAGGAGCCACCCCTCGGGAGCTCTTCCCCAAATCTGGGGGGCCCACTGTGCATGCCAGCAGCAGCCCCCCATTGGCTTGGGTTCCTTACCCAATGGGAAGAGATTCTGGCTATGAGATCTCTGTCTCCCCTTCAGGTTGGTGCCATAGAACATCTCACATCGGTGGCTTTTTTTCTTAAACTCTTACCTTCTGTCTTAGAATCAATATTGTGTATGGATCCCAAGGCAGAAGAGAGGTCAGGGCTAGGCAGTGGGAGTTAAGGGACTTGCCCAGGGTCACACAGCTGGGAAGTGTCTGAGGTCAGAACCTTCTGTCTCTAGCCTTGGCTCTCAATCCACTGAGCCACCCAGCTGCCCCCAACCTGGTGGCTTTTCCCCCAAGATCTGAGCCCAGGTCTTCTCTGCCTCCAACAGCTTGACTCCGGCGTCAGAATATCTAGTGACCGTGCTGGTCTATCATGGTATAAACGAGCACAGGTGACTAAAGCTTTATCCCCACGTTGCTCAAGAGTTTGTTGTTGTTGCTATTTTCTTTTGACTTCAGGGTCCCAGAATGCATCCTTTCTCTGTCATCTTGGAAATATAGACTATTGGTTTGCCAGGGGACCCAGAGCAGAGAGCCTGGATTATTAGCACCTAATAGCAAAAGTCCTAGAATTGGAGATTTGCATATCACATGCCCCCTGGAAAATTCCATCATAGACACTGACTAGCTCTGTGACTCCGGTGCAGTCACTCAATTCTCTGTGCCTCAGTTTCTCCTTCTATAAAATGGGGATA
Organism: Gracilinanus agilis; assembly: GCF_016433145.1. Lineage (NCBI taxonomy): Eukaryota > Metazoa > Chordata > Mammalia > Didelphimorphia > Didelphidae > Gracilinanus > Gracilinanus agilis. The sequence goes on along the minus strand of NC_058134.1, from coordinate 15,763,699 downwards.
ATAGCACCAATTTCCCAGAATTGATGCAAGGATCAAATAAAAGTCAGAGTGTTTTGTATGCTCTAAAGCCCAATATAAGTACAAATTAAAAAATAAAAGAATTCAAGATTATTTCCACATTACGATGACCAGGAGGCTTTTGGTGGAAGAAGCTAAATAGCTCATAATTAGCTCTATTAAACTTCACCACACTTTATAATGTACTAAATGCTTTCCTTGCAGTAATTCTGCAAAGCAGAGAGTCACACATATCATTAAACTTATGTTTTGTTTGCTGTTTCCAAAATTGGTGTCTGGAGCATCCAGTGTGGAATTCCCTCCCGTTGATTGCGCATGGCAACTCGTTTGTAACTTCTGCTCTAAAAATAATATTTATTTACTTTTAGTGCTCAGTTTTTTAAATGTTGAGTTCCAAAGTTTCTCTCTCCCTCCAGTCAATGAGAAGGCAAAGAGTAAAGTATTGAGGATACATGTGAAGTCATGCAAAACATACTTCCAGATGAGCCATGTGGAACTTATCTCCTTAAAGAAAGTTGTCTGGAGCACTAAGAGACGGGCTTCTGAGGTCCCAAAGCCATCTGACTCGAACCCAAGTCTTCCTGATGCTGGAATAAGCCCTCCATTTTCTGGACTGCACCGTGTATCATCCCTTCAATGATCCCATGGCAACGACATGTTGGAGCCGGGGTTAAAATTCATGTTTAAGGGCTCTTTTGTAATAGGAATTATTAGAAGTATTGTTTTTCAGTGGAAGGTAGGGCATGCGGTGGATAGAGAGCCAGGTCTGGAATCAAGAGGATGTGGGTTCGAATCTGGCCTCAGACACTTCCTGGCTGTGTACCTTGGGCAAGCCACTTAACTCCGTTCACCCAGCCCTTGCCCTTCCGCCTTATGGGTGTTACTCACGCAGACAGTAAGTGTTATTTTCCACCACTGTTATCGGTATAAAAAAAGCTTACACAAAAGGCTTGTCCAACAGAGGTACAGCCATGAACGATGGCACCAGGAAGAGCTGCTCGTCGCTAATCACATCAAGCCTCAGGTGTGACATGGACGAAGATGCAGCTGGTCCTTTGGGATGACAGTGAACACAAGAATGAAGTCCCAAATGAGGACTCAACCAGGCTGACCTAATTAGGGCTGGATGGTGCACAGGGCAGAACTACAGACCTTTTAGAATTCAAGACACCATATTTGTTGCTTCCACATCATTTAGACCTGTCCTTGGAGACCAGAATCATAGCACGGAACTGTCACACTCCCATACTCCGGGGGCTCTCCATCTCCCCCTCAGCCCTGGCCAAGGATCCAGACCTCAGTAATAACGAGCTCTCGCCTTCATAGGGCACCTTAAGGTTCACGAATCACTTTACATGTGTTAATTGCTTTGATCCCAACCATGCAGCTCATGGAATGGTTGATGGAGAGAAGTCAAAACTACTCACCTGTTTATTTTTCTTCTTCTTTTTTTTCCTACCAAAGGGAATGACGTAGGGCCAGAAAGACTGTTCCCAACACAGAATTTACTCATGAAGATTTGAGAGACAAGATTAGTGAAGAGATGAAAAGAGCAGACCTAGCTGCCCTTGATGGATTCATGATACCTGTCACATGCCAGGGACCAAAGGAAGTGGCAGATGGGACTGGGCAGCCCCCAGCCCTGATCTTTGGGCCTGTGGAAAATAAGGAAAAGTACTACAGGACTGAACAAAGGCAAAGGTCTAACCTGAAAAAAAGGAAGGAAAGAAGGAAAGAAGGAAGGAAGGAAGGAAGGAAGGAAGGAAGGAAGGAAGGAAGGAAGGAAGGAAGGGAGGGAGGAAGAAAGGAAGAAAGAAAGAAGGAAATTATGTGGGCAGACCCAAAAGACTGCTTTGTCTTGTCCAGGTTAGTTTTTCTTGCATTTAAACACTATATTTGTTTTATTTGTACAGTTTCCCCCAATGCATATTTGCAAGTATATTTCGATTAAGTCAGCTGTGTTTACCAAACTGATCTCAGGCCCCTTTCACAGAACACAGGGAGTCCCATTTCTGAGAAGGTTCATTCCAGTTATAGGAATGGAATCTGCTCATCTCAGTCTCATGCAATCTTCCTGGATTGGTGAAAAAATGATGAGCCTCACATTCCTCTACTCTCATGGCCTCAAGGGAAATAACTGCAGCCACACATAGAGAAGAAAAGGGGAGGGGGGAGCAGGAATAGTCTGTACTTTTCTACCATCCTTTATTTATATTTTTCATGGTTTCTTTTCCCTTTGGTATTTTTTACTTGTGTAGTGGTCTGTTGATACAGCCATGATTCAAGGTCTGTTTCTGGAAACTAGGCTTTAGACCCATGATACATTAATATTTATTGCAAATAATGAAATAAAACAAATGTCTCAAAACGCTTTTTAAAAGAAGTGTCTTATAGGTTGCTTTTTCTTCCCTACAGAATCATCTTCTTTACAATAAAAATAAATTCATATACAGGATTTCAGAAGAATCTTTGATTTTGATAATGCAAAGAACTCATGGTAAATTGCCTGAGTCATAAAAAGATAAAATAACTTGTATGGGGAAAGAGAACTGGAAAGTATCAAGACAGGATCTGAACCATGGTCTTGCTTAGTCTAAGCCCAGTAATTAATCCTTTTATCCACTATGCTACAAACTTACCTCTTCTTCTACATACATAGGCAGTATGTGTGTGTGTGTGTGTGTGT
>NC_058134.1:15733343-15760495 GCF_016433145.1 Gracilinanus agilis | reverse complement strand
AGAGAGAGAGAGAGAGGGAGTGAGAGAGAGAGAAAGGGAGAGAGAGAGAGAGAGAGGGAGTGAGAGAGAGAGAAAGGGAGAGAGAGAGAGAGAGAGGGAGTGAGAGAGAGAGAAAGGGAGAGAGGTGAAAAAGAGAGAAATCAGGGGAGGAGAGAGAGAGAGAGAGGAGGGAGGGAGACAGAGAGAGAGAGAGAGTGTGTTTTTTCTCCTGGTTCTGCTTTTTCCAGCCTTCTCTCTCCAGTTTATCCGGGTCCTTCTGTGTCTCTGAATTCACTTGTGTTTATTGTTCATTCATTATTTAAGATTCGTTTCTTAATTGTGCCTAATAAATTGTGCCACCTCGTTCTGTTGGAAAAGCCATTTCTGATCACTAAAACCGGCTCCCCCTTGACTAGGAACTGCGTGGCTTGCTGAGGGGGCCGGAAGGGGGCTGTGGTGGGGCAGAGAGTCAGGACTCGAGCCAGACTGAGCTTAAGCCCCCAGAGGAGGGGCGAGACCTGGCTTCATAAGAGAGGGGACACAGGAAGCCGCCGCTCACTCCCTTCTCTGGAGCACTGAACACTCGGCACTGAGGCACTCGTGGACAAGCCAGCGCAGCAGGTGTCGTGTCCAGTCACTGGGGCGGCCGGGCGGCGCTGCCATCTTTGGGTCTCTCACTAGCCTTGACTAAGAAATAGTTATAGACCGACATAGAGTCTCCGGAGAGTCTGAATCCCGGCCTCTGCCGTCTCCATTTGGAAGGGGCCCCTTTAGACCCCCCCCCCCCACCCCCCCAGAGAACCTCCGCACAGCCTTCTTTGCCAGCCCTACTGTGCGCTGTCCAGCGCGGAGCTCTTCCTGTTGTTCCTCCACACAAAGAGGGCCCAGAAACTCTCTCTAAGACCACGTGCAGAATTCCAGCAGAGGCCGAACGTGCCTCCGTGGAGGAACACACCCAGCAGCCGCCCACCTCTGGGAGAGCCTGGAGGAGAGCCTGGAGGAGAGCTTGGAGGAGAGCCTGGAGGAGAGCCTGGAGGAGAGCTCAGGGTCCTCCGGAATCCGCCCGCCATCACTCATTTTCTGTCCTCCATCCAACATCACAATCTAGCTGATCTTTTTTTGTTCAGAGGCTTTAGCCCTCGAGGGGCTCCATTTCCCTGGGGGGGGGGGGTGTTGATGGAAACTTGGAGCATCATCTCCAGGTCTGCTTCTCGGAGCACTCTGGGCACGGGGGCTGGGGGGGGGGGGTCTGGGTCCGGCCCCTCTTTCCCTGCGGCATCATCGCGCCTGCTGGGTGGATGACTTTTAGGACCTGGAGCAGGGTTAGCAGGGGATCTGGACTCACTTGCTTTCTCCCAGAGCTTCTGAACTTCCCTCCAGATGTTTCCTCTTTAGGCTAATGGCTAACCAAAATAGAAAGAAGCCAGAACTGTATAATGCAGCCCAGATGGACCAGCCCTTGGAGTACAGAGGAATCTGGAAAGGACTTTTTCAGATAACTCAGAACCAAGAGGAATGTGAGCGAGCTTCCTGTAGTCGGGAGGAAGAGGGAGAGAGCGAGCGACTGGGAGGCTTGGTGGGAGCTTCCAGAAAGGAGGGACTGCGGCCTTCATCCAAATGAATTAGTTTCTAGGGGGCAGCTGGGTAGCTCAGTGGAGTGAGAGTCAGGCCTAGAGACAGGAGGTCCTGGGTTCAAATCCGGCCTCAGACACTTCCTAGCTGTGTGACCCTGGACAAGTCACTTGACCCCCATGGCCTACCCTGACCACTCTTCCACCTATAAGTCAATACACAGAAGTTAAGGGTTTAAAATTAAAAACAAAAAACAAAAAACAAAAAAACAAATGAATTAGTTTCTGTGTAAATGTTTATTTATGAACTTTCGCTGTTTGTTCTGCTCTTCAGTATTGGGTTTCTTTTTCTTTTCTTTAAAAAAAAATTTAACCCTTACCTTCTGCTTTAGAATCCATACTATATTGGTTCCAAGACAAAAGAGTGGTATGTGCTAGGCAATGGGGTTAAGTGACTTGCCCAGGGTCATATACTAGGAATATACAGGGTCAGACTATAGGGTCTATGTGACTATACAGCATCAGACACTAGGAAGTGTCTGAGGTCAGATTTGAATTCAGGATCTCCTCTCTTCAGGCCTGACTCTCCATCCCTTGAGCCACCTGGCTGCCCCCGTGTCAGGTTCCTAATAATACATTTAATTAGACAGAAAGCTCACCTTTGGGCAGAGCATCTTTTCTTGTTTTAATGTTAAAGGATGTTTTGATGGATGTCTTTTGTTTTCTCAATGCCAAGATTTCCAACTGTATTCTCCCCTACCCCAACCAGCACTTATAACAAAGTATTAAAAATGGGAAGAAAAATGCTGGAACATAAGAAATGCATTACAAAAGACTCCAAGGTTATACACAGGATCCCCCCCCTGCCTCAGTCTCCCACTTTGGATTATATTTTATGTTTTCGATGAACAAGCATTTGTTTTGTCTTTCACTTACCTCACCTCACACTTAAAAAAGACTCCAAACTCTTGTCACAAACATGGGATCCCCCAGAGCAAGGCTGAGGGACTTATGAGAAAGAAAACTGGCCACATTTCAGAGGAAGAACTGTGGGAGGAGAAACACAGAAGAAAAACAGCTGCTTGATCACATGGGCTATTATTATTAATGGGGATGTAGAAGCTAAACAATAACTCTAGTCCAACTCTCAATAATATGGAATTAGGTCTTGATCAATGATACATGTAAAACCCAGTGGAATTAGGCATCGGCTAAGAGGGGTTCAGGGGGTTTGGGGGAGGGAAAGAACAGGAAATATGTAACTGGGAGAAAATATTCAAAATAAAAATAAAATAAATTAAAAAACCAAACAAATATGGGATCCCCCACAATGCAAAGGAGCAGCAGGGGGAAGTGGCTTCTCGGATTTCCCCATCAAGGTCAAGCCTGGTCATTTGAATTCTGCAACATTCACTTGGCAGAGAAACTTTGTTTGAAAAGCCAGAAAATGCAAATGTGATTGCGAGTCCAATGGGCTGCTACCCCTCCATTGATTCTCTTAGGAAGAGCGAACTTCAAATGCAGTAAGAGTTAAATCGAGGTGAGTCCGGAGTTCATCAGAGTCTCATTCTCTACACAGTGGGATCACCAGAGCCCCAGGAGACCTTCGGGACCATCTAGTTGAAATCTCTCATTTTACAAATGAGGAAACAGGCTCAGCAAAGTCAAGACTGCCCAAGTAGGAAGGGATGGAGCTGGGACTTGACTCCAAGTCTGATGCCCAATGCCTCCAGACCCAGTGTGCTAGACTACTAAGGTGGGTCTACTCGGGAATTATTTAAAGACATGTGAAATTGGGGGCAGCTGGGTAGCTCAGTGGATGGAGAACCAGGCCTAGAGATGGGAGGTCCTGGGTTCAAATCCAGTCTCAGACACTTCCCAGCTGTGTGACCCTGGGCAAGTCACTTGACCCCCATGGCCCACCCTTACCACGCTTCCACCAAGGAGCCAATACACAGAAGTTAGGGGTTAAAAAAAAAAAGACATGTGAAATTGGATGAAAAGACCATTGAATTTCCACTTGCCAGGTGCTGGTGCTTTTTTGTGGGAGTGAAGAATTGGTCCAGTTGTCCAACTTCAACTATGTAGGGAAGCCCCTAATGTGAAAATTTTCTCTGTTGTTAGTTACAGCCTTATTTAGAAGAGTAATTTTCCAGTTGGAAGATATCGTAGGGCACCTCGTTCAGATCTCTTCATTGACAAATGAGGAAACTGAGGCCCAGAGAGGTTGTGGTTATCTGAATTCACACAGGTATTAAGTGGCCAGGCTGGGATTTGAATTCAGATTCCACAATTCCCAATCCAGGTCTGCTTTATAATCTTTGTTCCCTGCAGACGCCAAAAGGATAAATGATGCTCTCTAGGGTCCTGCAGCCGGGAAGTGTCAGAGACGGGACTTCCCGTCTCCATGACTCTGAGGCCAACTCTTCATCCTCTGGCCGGTGCCCCTGCTCTGTTGGTTGTCTGCTTTTATTAAATAGGAGCAGTGCTTGACGACAGCAAAATGACTGAATGAACACACGGGATGTTTGGCCCCTCAGAGGAGAAACATTTATCGACTGATTTAATGGTGTGCTGATCTGTTTGTGAACTGTTCGTTCATGGCAGGTCGCTGAGATTGAACGTGGATGTCTGTGCCTGGTCCTGCTAAGCACCGTCACAAAAAACAACAACTGAGGGCTGATGAGTTAGCGCCAATCTGGCTAACAAAGCCCAACATTTACCTAACCTTTCGGAGGGCTTAGAAGGATTCATCTTCCAGATTTTAAATATCTGGCTTCGAAAAGCCAAAGGACCCTTTGTTCCTCTGACAATGGCAAACCGGGCTCCCCTGGGGTTCGTCGAAACTCATTAAACTTGGTTTCCCAGTAGAGAATGTGAGGGTTACGGGAAGTGTGAGGAGAAGCCAATAAAGTCAGCTACCTAATGCTGGCTTAAAAAAAGAAAAGCCTCATTGATGGGTTTTCCTGGGAAATATTACTTCTTCATACCAGCCCATCCCCCAGAGCCTCCCAGGTAGGCAAAGTTTGCAGATACATCTCTTATGATGTATGCACAATGCACACCCATGGTCTACCGCCTCTCCATGTGTGCCTCGTTATCCTTTCTGGAGAGCCAGCATGAGTCACAGCATGGAATCTGAATCCTGACACTTCCAGGGTTATTCATACCCATTACTATGGTTGTTTAGCTGTTTTCAGTTGTGTCCTATTCTTTTGGGGAGTTTTAAGGGCAAAGATACCCGAGTAGTTTTCCATTTCCTTCTCCAGCTCATTTTATAGATGAAGAAACGGGGGCTGATAGAGTTAAGTGACTCGCCCAGGACCACACGGCTGGTGACTTTCTGAGGTCAGATGTGCACTCGTGTCTTCCCGATTACAGCATCACTTAGCAGTGCCTACATATTACTATAGTTACTTGCTGTCCTCCTGGCACTGTCACTTGGCATCTGTTCATATGGTTCTTCCTCTGTATCTCTGAATTCTTCGTGTTAGTCCTTTGTTACTGGATGCAATTCCTTTGCATTCACATAATGCATTTGGCTTAGCTCTTCCTGCATTCATGGGCACTCTGACTTCTACATGCTTTTCAGTCCCATTAGGTGCTTATAACTGCCTTGCCCCAGTTTACCAGGGTTGTTTTGCCAAACCCTGAAGACTGCATTCTTGGATGACTGTTGGAGCCAAGTGCAGCCATCTCCAGTGCTGGCTTTGGAGACGGGGCTTTCTTAGACAGCTTTTCTGATGATTCTTAAGTTTCTCCTCCTCCTCCTCCTTCTCTCTTCTCCTCCTTCTTCCTCCTCTTCCTCCTCTTTTTTTTTTAAACCCTTAACTTTCGGTGTATTGTCTCATAGGTGGAAGAGTGGTAAGGGTAGGCAATGGGGGTCAAGTGACTTGCCCAGGGTCACACAGCTGGGAAGTGGCTGAGGCCAGATTTGAACCTAGGACCTCCTGTCTCTAGGCCTGACTCTCACTCCACTGAGCTACCCAGCTGCCCTTCCTCTTCTTTTTTGAAAGGCAGCTGTAAGCCCTGGAGAAGGGTTGAGTGAATACATCTTCCTCCCTTCTCTGCAGAGGTGGGGGACGGACTACAGCTATGGAGCAGGGCTGAGGATGTGTTGTTGACTGCCTTCCTTTGGCTACTTTTCCTCTTCCTCCTAAAATCTTTTACAAAAGAGAATTCTTTTTAGAGGAGAATTGCAAAAGAATCTTTTTGGCAATGAAATCTTTGCTCTGGGCTGTTTGAACTCCATCAGAACAAGAATTTCAAAAAAAGAGAAGTGATAGAAATGGGCTAGTCATGAGCCTGGTTGGAGAGAGTTAATGGCTCTGGCTTTAGTTTCAGGACTGATCGATCCACTTTCAAATCCTGGCTCTGGTTTGGCCTATCTCTGGGACTGCTTTAATCTCATTTAACTTCAGTTTCCTCCAGTGCAATATAAGAATTTGGTTTAATGCAACAGGTTTTTATTAAGTACCTACTATGTGTCAAACACTTTATGAAGTACCTCCTCTGTGTTGGTCACTAAGAATTTTTTTAAGCATCCTCATTCCTCAAGGGCTTGTGCTCTCTGGGAAGGGAGAGAGAGACTATTGATCTTAGAGTCTATGGTCATAATAATGTGTATTAATGCTTACCCTACAGGGTTGTTGTATTAGAGGCCGCCATAGGGCACAGCAGATAAGTTGTAATTTTGCGGGGGAAGAGGGAGGCTTTCTTGATGTCCTCGGGGTTAGCATAGTGCCTGGTGCATAGCAGATGTTCCCCCAATTCTAGTTGACTGGCTGACTGACTGAGACGCAGGATAAGCCCCTTAACCTCTCTGTGGTCCAACTACATTGGTAATGAGGCTGTTCCCACCAGGAGTTTCCTGTATGGATGGAACCACAGGTAGAGCCCTTCTACCTTTCTTCGTCATTCAGTTGTTTCAGTCATGTCTGACTCTTTGTGACCCCATTTGGGGGTTTTCTTGGCAAAGACACTGTTGAGTAGTTTGAGGTTTCCTTCTCCAGGGAGACAGAGGCATATAGGGTAAAGTGACTTACCCAGGGTCACACAGCTAGTAAGTATCTGAGAGCAGACTTGAACTCATGAAGAGGAGTCTTCCTGACTCCAGGCGCAGGGCTCTACCCGCTGCCTCACCCAGGGGCCCCTTATTCCTATCAGAGATTAAATGGGATGAGGTCTGCAAGGTGCTTTGTAAACCTGAACAGCTGGGTAAATGTCAGCAACATGATCCTCTCCATTCTTCCATGGGCATCGCTCCCCAGAACCAGGGCCCTTGTGATTGGGTAGCCCGGCTGGCCGGATTCCCGGGGTCAATGATTCCCATTTTAGCCTCTCATTCTGGTGGGGATGGAGAAATGTCCTGAGGGGCTGCTTTCCTGCCCGCTTCCTCAGAGTGAGGCTATGATGGCAGCCCGGGAGAGGCCCAGGAAGCATTTCAGCCACCACGTGAGATCCAGCAGGGAAAGGAGGGCAGGAATCGGCAGGGGGTCGGTGGTCCTTTGGAAGCGGGGGGGGGGCTCGGAGCCAGCAGAAACCTCATGAGCCAAGAGGAAACCCGAAGGAGGAGTGGCGCTTTGAGCCCTTCTGGGCAGGGCTAGATTGGCAGCGTTGCTGGGTGTGGGCTTGGGTTTTCCCTCCCGTCATTCAGTTCTTCTTTTCCCTTGTGTGTCTGATGGCAAACAGGAAGTAGTGGAGAAGGCAGCGGGCTTTCTGAGGGGCTCAGCTACCACGTGCTTTGGTCCTTGGGCTCCTGGTGGGCACTTGTGGGAGCCTGGGGTTGGCTCTTCACATTGCAGTGAGGCCGGAGATTTCAAAACAACCATTTAGGGCGGCGCTTCTTTGGGAAAGGCCTCCTGGAGGAAGGTTGTGCCGGCCAGTGAGAGGTGGGCAGAACGTTTCTGGGATGAGGAGAGGCAGCCCAAGCTAAGGGGAAAAGTCCCCTATGCAAGCTTCTCGCCCTTTTCTTTGCATGGCACGATGCCTAACACACAGTAGGTGCTTAATTGATGTTTATTGCTTCGAATTGAATTTCTTTGTATCCTAAGGACTTAGCGCTTTTTGGGGCAGGAATTTGGTGGGATGGTCTGGATTCCAGTAGGATAAGGATCAAAGCTGGCTATTGGAGCCCAGGATCCCTGTGTGCCCATGAGAGGAGGAGGAAGAGAAAGAAGAGGAAGAGGAGGAGGAGGAAAGAATGTAGTTCAGAAAAGACCAAGGAGACCTCAGTGAAAATCCTGTCTTTGTCACTGACTTGCTATATGCCCGTCCAATGGGGATTCTACCAGCAATAGGATCAGCCTCTCCAAAGAGCCTTTATGTAGAGGGCACTTATTATTATTATCATTGTTATTATTATTGCGGTTGTTATTGCTATCATCTCTTTGGCAAATTTTCTACCTATTATTCTGAGTGAGAAAACTGTGAAGGATGGGAAGAATGGTGGAAGGAAACAATGAAACACAACAGGATCTGCAGAGAATATGACATTTATTGACTAATCCAACTTCTTCCTCTTTGCCCCCAGCCATTTTCTGGGGGTAAAAATCATGCTTCACTTTTATTTATTTATTCATTATTATTTTTTATTTTTTAGAAAAATTTTCCATGGTTACATGATTCATGTTCTTTCCCCTTCACCCCCTCCCTCCTCCATAACCAACACGCATTTCCACTGGTTTTAACATGTGTCGTCGATCAGATCTTTATTTCCATATTATTGATAGTTGCATTGGGGTGATAGTTTAGTGTCTGCATCCCCAATCATGTCTGCCTCAACCCATGTGTTCAAGCAGTGGCTTTTCTTCTGTGTTTCCGCTCCTGTAGTCCTTCCTCTGAATGTGGGTAGCATCTTTTCCATAAATCCCTCAGAACTGTCCTGGGTCATTGCAGTGCTGCTAGTACAGAAGTCCATTACATTCTATTTTACCACAGTGTATTAGTCTCTGTGTACAATGTTCTCCTGGTTCTGCTCCTTTCACTCTGCATCCATTCCTGGAGGTCTTTCCAGTTCACATGGAATTCATCCAGTTCTTTATTACTTTGAGCACATTAGTATTCTATCACCAGCATATACCACAATTTGTTCAACCATTCCCCAATTGAAGGGCATCCCCTCATTTTCCAGTTTTTTGCCCCCACAAAAAGTGCGGCTATAAATATTTTTGTACAAGTCTTTTTATCTATGATCTCATTGGAGTACAAACTTTCTGGGGGTAAAAATCAAAGCCTAATCTTCAAAAGATTAAGAACCCCAGATCAAGAGCTGAAACAACCCTGTAGACCATTGCGTTCATCCTCTTAATTTGATAAATAGGGAAACTGAGGCTCAAAGATATTCAAGTGACTTGCTTAAAGCTATATAGAGTAAGACGGGGATTTGAACTCAGGTCCTCTGATGCCAGAGCTGGTATTCATTCTCGTGTTAGCAGGGCCTCCTAATAGCACCACCCTTCCTCCTAAACTGACAAAGTAACCCAGAGCCATCAAAAAGCTAAAAATCTACCCTGTGACTAAGGCTAAGGTAAGGGCCTCTGGTATTCCCTGAATTTAGATTAGGGCCACTCAAAGCGTTGTGCCCACATGATTGAAACATGGTTGGTGGTGCTGGTGAAGAATTGATGTTTCCTCTCTGTCTCTAAGAATCCTTAGGGTTCCTTCAAGGCTTCTCTCAGGGGTGACCTCCTCTAAGAAGCCTTCCCTGATGCACTTTGGACTTTTTTTGAGCATTCTTAATGTCTTTTCTCTGTACCTCACAATCAGTTCTAGATACAGTCCTCTCCCTATCCCACCCCAGCCAGCCTTCCCTGGTAACAAAGAGAGAAAAAGTGATAACCAGCTAATGCCAACCACATTGGAGAACATTCCGTCCTCAAAATCCCCCACCTGTCCAACCAAGGGAGCAGGTGCACTGTATTGTCCCCTCTTCTCCAGTGTCTGACTCGATCATTCTACTTCTGTAGTTTTCCATTCATTTGATCCTTCTTTATTTACATCCTTGCTATCATTGTGTGCATTGCTCTTTGGTTCTTGCTTCCTTTGCTGTTCATCATTTCATCTGAGTCTTTGCCTTTCTTGGAATGCCTCCTCTTTGGCCTTTTTTCCTGCACCCCAATGTTCACTAGCATACCCATTCAAACCCCAGTTCTTGCACCCATTTCCCTGCTTACCAAGGAGTCCCATTGTTTCCAGTTCCCGACAACACTGAAAAAGTGCATAGACATATATTGGTGTAGGAGGTCCCTTCCTTTGTCAGAGATGGCTTTCACTTTTGTCCTCATAATCCCAGCTTTGAGCACAGCCACCAGGTACCAAATTGGTATTTAATAAACGTTTGCTCCCTGGATTAGACAGAGTCTTCTCTCGCCAGGGAGAAGTGGGCAGATAGGAGATCTCTTGGAAGTTCTTTATCTCACAATTGAATTGATGAAACTCTTCACCTGAAAGGCCCACCTCATTGTGGAAGGGGGAGACCTTTGCTGTGTCACTGATCCTCGGAAGTCATCTTCTTGAGTTTTACTCGACAAAACCTCGTTCTCATGTCCCTTGTCTCTTGTGACTCACTTGGCTCCTTTCCAGTTAAAGATGAGTGGGTTGGACGGTATGTGGTTCTTTTGGGGCAAACCAAACTGCATTTAAAGGCTGACTGAAGTTTCAGTTTGGGCTTTCCAGCCTGAGCAGCCGGCATCCCCAGAGCTGTGGCCTCTGCGAGGGCTTCCTGGCTTCCTCCCATTCCCAGAACTGAGCTGTGGCAGGATCCAGAAGATCTGGAATCTTACAGTTAACAGAAAACTCCAGAGGCAGGCAGGAATTCTGCCTGCTGGGCCTCTTCAGAATCAGCGGGCTCGAGGGGATGAGCCCTGGCCTCAGATGTCAGAGGACCCAGCTTTGAAGGCCACTTGGGCAGCTCTCTTTGTGACCTGGGGTAAGTCACTCAACCCTCCGTGCCTCGGTGTCTTCTGCTGAATATTTGCTTTCGTGGGGCCAAGGAGGGGAGTGGAATGCCAGCACCCCACCTTCCCCACCCCACGCCTTTCCTAGAGGCTCTGTTCCCTACTAGTAGTGCCTTCCCTTTTTGAAATTACTTTGTGTTGACTTTGAACACATTTTCTCTTGACTTATCTTATTACATGCTTTGCCCCATGTTTCCCTGCAAGGAGCAGGAACTTTTTGTTTCTGTTTTTGTATCTCCAGTGCCTAACACAGAGTAGGCATTTTATAAATGTCTGATGCATAAATGAATGTTGTGGTGCTGGAAAAGATTTGGCTACATTTAGTCAGAGAACCTGAATTCAAATCCTGCCACTGCTTCCTGCTACCTGTGTGACCAAAGGCAAGATGCTCATGGGATCTTAGATGTCAGGCTGTAATCTAGCCATAGATATAGAGCTCTAAAGCTAGAAGGAACCTCAGAGGCCGTGGTTAACCCTGGAGGCCAATATCATCATTTCATAGATGAGGAAACTGAGGCCAAGGGACACTGAATGACTGCTTGAGTGAGTGAGGGGCAGGATTTGAAATGAGGTCTTCTTCACTCCAAGTCTATCCCTCTCTGCACTCTAACAGCGTGTCCTATGGTTTCAGAGGCCAATGAGTCCGACCTCCTCATTTTGCAAAGGAGGAAACTGCCTCAAAGAGATTCAGAAGATGACTGCTAGGAAGTGAGAGGAATAAGATTTGAACTCAGGACCTTGGACTCCTGAGCCAGTTTGTACCTATGATCACAAACCTAGTCAATTCCACATGTTAAAACCAGTGGAAATGTGCGTTGGCTATGGGTGTGTGTGTGTGTGTGTGTGTGTGTGTGTGTGTGTGTGTGTGTGTGTGTGTGTGAGGGGGGACTGAAGGGGAAAGTAAAAACATGAATCATGTAACCATGGAAAATTTTTCTAAAAAAATAAAATATTTAAATCTAAAAAAAAACCCAACACCAAATCTAGTCAATTCCTTTGGGTCCCCCAATTTTTTCTGTAAAATGAGTTGGTTACACTAAATAAGTGTCTCACCCACTAGGTGTATGAAGAGCCCCCTGAGCATCTCAGGCAGGCTGGTCACTTTGGAGGTCTGATTTCATGGCGCATGAGTGTGGTTAGTGTTCTTACACACACACACACACACACACACACACACACACACACACACACACACACACACACCAAGGGAGCAGGGTCAAGATTGAGGCCGAGTTGATTGCTTGCTGTCTCAGGGAGGGAATTTGGAACTCAAAATTGTATAAAAATGAATGTGGCAGCAGCTGGGTGGTTCAGTGGCTAGAGAGCCAGGACTAGAGACGGGAAGTCCTGGTTTCATATCTGACTTCAGACACTTCCTAGCTGTGTGACCCTGGGCAAGTCACTTAACCCCCATGGCCCACCCTTACTACTCTTCTGCCTTGGAACCAAAACACAGTATTGATTCTAAGATGGCAGGGAAGGGGTTAAAAGGAGAGAAGAAGGGAGGGAGCAGGTGTGGGAGAGAGAAAACTGCTGTGGAGTAATGTTCAAACCCTGATGTTGCTCCTGGCTATCTGTGACCTTAGACAAGTCATTTCCTCTTCCTGGGCTTCACTTTGGGGCTGGGTGATAGCTAAGCTTTCTGCCAGTTCTAAAGCCATGATTCAAAGAATGTCTTTGAGTCGGAGCTGACTTGCGCAAAGTGGACGTGTTGACCAGGAGTTGGGGGCGGTTTGGCTTCTTTGGGCAGTTTTGGCGTGGCTGGTGATTTTAGGAATGCAGGCCCCTCCCAGGGAGGAAACTCTACCGGCGCAGGTCAGTAAATGAGCAAATCGCAGTGTTAGGGTTTCTTGGGTCACCCTGAGGCTTGCCCGGCGTCCCTCAGCCTGTGGGCGTCAGGCAGCCCTTGACGTCCAGCTTCCAGATTCTGATGCCAACCTCCCATCTCCTGTGGCACGCTAGCTTGCATCTGAGGGAATTAGAAGTGACAGCAACAGCTGTTGTTGATGCCCCTTGTTTCTCCATCGTGGTGATGGATGGATGAATGCTCCTTCCCTGCCTCTTTGCTGCTGAAACCTTCTCCGGAACAAAGGAAACCCATTTAGCAAAAACAAGAACTAGAGGGAAGGGGTCTGACAAACCATGAAACACTGAACCCGCCTGTCAGCCCAGACGAGAAAAAGGATCGGTTTCAGGCACCATTTCTTTGTTTTTTTTTTCAGAGCCATAGAGACAGGGATGGGGGAGATTCCCTCGGCCAGTGCAGTGGAGCCCCTCCCTCCTCTGTAGCCTTTGAGACCTCCCTAGAGCCCTAAGAGAGGCTATGACTTGACCAAAGTCCCCCCCCCGTTAGAAGCAAGATTTGAATGCGGGTCTTCCTGGCTTTGCAGCTGGTTCTCTAGCTCCTCTCTCCCTTTTCAGGTACATTTCTGAGAACATTCAATCACATTTAATCAATAAGCAGTGCCTTATGGGGGAAGGTTCCGTGTTCACATTCTTTCAAACCTGATCGATTTTGAGTGGTCTAAACTAGAATAGGTGACAGTCCCAGGGGGCGTTCAGCAGCGGGGTAAGGCCTGGCCCTCACCGCTCCTCTTCCTAAAGCCCCTGACTGTGTAGATGGTGCAGGCACAAGCAGGGGCAGGACCATGAGGTAGGGGACAGAAGAGTGAGCTGGGCAGTTCCAGTCCCAGAGCAGGAATTTTAAGTTCTCAGCTGTGCAAATTCTCCCACATGTGGCAAGCTGCTCAGAAACTTCCTGTTCTGCCCAGAGCTTATTGTCAATTAGTTCCACTGGCCACAAAGCCTGCGTAAGGCCCTAAAGCAGGAAACTGCTTTTGATGCGGACCAAGTGTGACCTTCTGCCAGATCTGCTTATGTCCAGCCCTCCCCAAACCATCCAGTGCATAAGCAGAGGGTAAGAGCACCTAGTGGTCTGTTCAGGGGGCGCCCATGACACCCCAAAGTCTGGAGATGAATTCTATCACAAAGTATTGAATGTCCTTGTACATGGGATGGTGGCACTCTCCCTAGATGCAGGGGCAGAAAGACCTCGCTTCTGATCCCACATTGTGTGAGACCTGTGACCATGAGGCTGTGTTCAAGTCTCTGGCCCTGTTTTCTCATCTGTAAAGCGGGAGAAATAACACTGTGGTTCTTACCTCCCCAAATGAGAAAATGTAGGGAAAGCTGTTGCAAAAGAGATGTCATTTATTTTTACCTCTGAAGAATCATGATAAATAGGAGAAATTATCCTGAAGTGGAGGTAAGCATATGTTTCAGTTCCCGAACAGGGAAAAAAGACAGATCCGTGCTCCTGTTTCAGTGGTGGAATGGGTTGTCTTGGTAGAAAGCCTTTAAGCTACCAGCCTGGGTCCCAAATGCTAAAATGTTATAGAGGGAATATTTGGAAAATTATGAGACAGACCGGATGGTCTCTTGGGTTCCCTCTAACTTGGCAGGTGCTCTGAATAACCCTAAAGATAATAGTAATACTTGACAAGCTAGTCACAGAGTAAACAGTGGTCTAGAAGTGTATTGATAAGAAGCCAATTCCAGAGAATTTCAGCCCAGAGCCAAATCTTTTGAGATTCTCAAGGAGAAAAACAGAAACCCTTCATTTAGACCCTCTGAGAATGTAGTGGTTAAGTTCCTAGCCTAGGGCAGATAGATTGCTCCTCAAGAAGGAGATGATTTAGGACCTGGAGAAGCTTCTGTTTAAAAAAAAAAAAAAAAAAAAAGGCCTACAAACCCCAAAATGAAAATTCCTTAAAATAAAAATTGTTACTTCATGATAAAAGATAGTGATCAAGCTCCTTAGGAAATTGCAGATTAGCCAGAAAATAAAGAGACCATCTGGGCTGCATGTGAGATCTAGCCTAAGTTTAGAAGCAAGAATGCTTTGCTAGCAAAAACCGAGCAAAGAAGCTAGTGATTGCAGACCTCTGGGTCTAATGAGCTAATAAGTGTCTCTACAGCTTGATATTGTAGCAAACCTGCTAATTAATATTTAGCTGCTTCTTTGAATAGACAATAATAAGAAATCACATTTAAAGAAAAAGGCAAAAAAGCAATGGGGTCTCATGGATTCTGATTAACAGAGCACTGGACTTGTAGATGGAGAGACTTGAGCTCCAGTTCTGCCTACGACATGACTAAAATCTGTGACCATGGGCCAGTTACTTCCTCGTTATAACCCTCAATTTCCTCATCTTCAAAATGGGGTCAAGTAATACATAGAGTACCTTTCCTGATCTCCATTCTACCAAACTCCTAGTCATATTGTTGCTCATATAGTCAGTGGCTATGAGACTTAAATGAGAAATTATAGGAAGAGTGCTTTGCAATCCTTAAAATACTATAGAAATATCTGTCATCGTGCCTTTATGGTCCCAGATTATTATTATAGGATCATAGAATTAGAACTGGGAGGGGCCTCAGAACAAAGGTTCCCCTTGTACAAATAAGGAAACCAAAGCTAAGTAACTTGCTAATCTTCCCTCGGTGGCAGACCCAGGATTTGAACTCAAATCCTCTGACTCCAGAAACAAGGCTGTATCCAGTGTACCATACTGGTTCTCAGGATCCTAGATCTCAGACCTAGATCTTGAAGTGAACTTGGAGAGCATTTGCCCCAAGTCCCTCATTTACAAAGGGGGAAGCGGAGACTTAGCTAATGAGCCAAGATATCAGTCATCCATCAGTCAAGTTCTCTTAAATACCTTCTCCGTGCCAAGCGAGTCCAGGGTCCCTGTTACCGGCTCTGGGCTCTTGCCGCCACCCTTCCAAAGGACTAGACACATCTGTTACCAAGGGAGTGAGCTGCCATCCAAAAGTCAGAATCTTCTGGCCATGTTTGTACTTGGGAAGCTTGTCGAGTGCTAAAGGGCAGCAATGAAAGCTGTAGCTGCTGGGGTCTATTTGTCAGGGATGGGAGGATGAAAAAGGGGGAAGATTTTGTCTGCAGGCAGCTCCTGGTGACTTTTGTTCCCTCTCAAGGCTTCCCTCGCTCTGCATTTTCAGCTGATTTCACCTCAAAGATTTGGGGGAGGAGGAGGGAGATGTGGCGGCTTGACTCCCTGCATGCACTTGAGCCACATTTTATAACTCATCCTCCTGTATCAGGGCCATCACTGAACCACAGGCTCGTTCTTTCCTTTTCGCCACAGGAAGTCTTAAAAATAATGTATCTTTTGTTCAGTTTCTTTGTGGCCAAAGTTTCAGGCTCCCGCCTAGTCACTCTTTCTTGCTCATACCAGCTGCCTTTGCCAGGAGGCTGAGCTGCCTTCTTGGTGACAACCCTCTGGGCACATTTGGAGGCCCTAAATCTGGGCTTCTCTGGTCCTGGCATGGGTGGGGGAGGCAGTTCAGCAAAAGTCATCTGCACATTTGAGAATGGATGCAAATGTTACACGCCTGTAGCTTGCCCTCCACCCCACCCCACAAAGAAGCTAGGAAGGGAGCCTCCGGCTCTCATCCCTTCCCCAGACCAGACTTGGTCATTGTAATCAGACAACACTTGTTTCTGGGGGTGTTTTTCTTCTCATTTACATTGTTGTCATCATTGCTTTCTTGGCTCCACTTACTTTCCTCTGCATCTGTTCATAGAAGTCCTCCCTTGTTGTTTTTTTTTTGTTGTTGTTCCTTATAACACGGTGGCATTCCATGACGTTGATCCACGATTCTCTAGTTTGTGGGCATTGACTTTGCTACTCCAAGAAGTGCCTTATAAAGATTTGGGTCTATAGGAGACTTCCTTTTTGTCCTTCCTCTCCTTGGAATAAATACCTACTTGCAGCATCTCTGAGTCTACAGATCAGGATATTTTCATCCCTTTTGAAACACAATTCCAAATTGTTTGCTGTAAGTTGTATTATCCTTAATCTGCAGAGTTCCAGAGAGGTAAAGGGAGTCACTAGGGCAAGTCAAAGAGGCAAAATTTGAACTCAGATCTTCTTGGATCCAAATCAAGTACTTTTTTGTTTTTTTTTTTAAACCCTTACCTTCCCTCTTGGAGTCAATACTGTGTATTGGCTCCAAGGCAGAAGAGTGGTAAGGGTAGGCAATGGGGGTCAAGTGACTTGGCCTAGGTCACACAGCTGGGAAGTGTCTGAGGTTGGATTTGAACTTAGGACCTCCCGTCCTGGCTCTCAATCCACTGAGCTACCCAGCTATCCTCCAAATCAAGTACTTTTTTGACAATCTTATTCTTCTGCCAAATGTTTAGAAGGTACCCAAAAGCCTCTCAGCTCATTGCCCCAGGCCTCTTCCTCTTGTCTCCCCCTTTTTAAAAAATCACTCCTCATCTCTCACTGACCCTTTACTTTTCCTCAGTCAGAGCTTGGTACCTTAAGTGCAACCTGGAGACTGGAGGCCTTCATGGAAGAGCTGAGTTTGGTTACCATGGTAGCACCTGCCCACATTCCTATTTCATCATTTGGGCTTCTTGTCAGTTTTACCGTCTCGTTTCCTCCAACAGCAGCAGGCAGCCCTGTTATTAAACAAGCCATTTTTATATCTCTCTCTACAGTCCCTCCCTCATGGAGTCATTTCAACTTTTTTTAAATGGATTTTTTAAGCCGATATCTTTTCTTTTTATATCACCTAGATTTTCCCCCAGATCCTTCTCCCTCCCTCCTCTAAGAGAGCCATTCTTTAAAAACCAAGAGTTTGCGTTGTTTTTTTTTTTTTTAAGGTAAAGAGAAAAAAACTCAGCAAAGCCAATCAGCATATCCTTCCAACTTCCAATATTATATAGAACAATCTACACCCAGAGACCCCTACCTCTGAGAAAGAATGGGGCTGTAGGGCAGTTCCGGGTGGGTGTCCTCTTGTGTCTCATCTATGGGGCCAGCTCTTAGCTATTTTTAACTTGACTGCAATCAGTCTGCATTCCCCCTTCCCCCACGCCCATTTTATGTGAATGGATGATCGATATTTAGAGGGGTGTGTGTGTGTGTGTGTGTGTGTGTGTGTGTGTGTGTGTGTGTGTGTTTGGCAGGAGAACACCAAGTTGGGAATCTATTTCTGCAACCCTGCAGGTGTGTTCATTTTAATTATCGAGATTTTTCAGTTTCACCGCATCCTCTGGGTGCTATTTATAGTTTTAATCTTGTTTTAAGAACTCTGAATTGACAAGAGATGTGGAAGGACTGAGAGTGTTTACTCATACATAGACTGGCAGCTTGGGATGGCATTTAGCTCAGCAGCTTGGTAGCATTCTGCCTCTTCAAAAGAGGTAATTGAGCCCCAGTCACCTGATGGTTTCTAATTTGTACAATCCTTCTCCAATTACCATCTTTGAGTGGTTTATCAGAGCGATTCATTCATCTGTGAATTTCATTATGGATCATAGGGCTGCCTCCCACTTACAGAATACTCAGCTTCCTTCAAAGCACAATGTACGGGGGCCACCTTGGACGGTAGGACTTGCTGGATTCCCTCCTTCCCTCCACTTCCTTTATTCATGCTCATTCTCTTTTGAAGTGACTTTGTCAGTACATTATATTTACTTCTCTATCGTGTCCTTTTAGGAGAATGGAAGCTTCTGGAGGCCTGGAATGATTCCATTTTTGCCTTTCTATCCCCAAGACCTAGAATAATGGCTGACACATAGACGGTGCTTTATAGATAGGTTTGCTGAAATGAATTGAAGCTAAAATAGATCTTAGAGATCATTGAGCTCGACCCCTCCATTTTATCATTCAGTGAAGGCTTTGCTTGAAGGCCTGCAGTGTTGGAGAATCCACTCTCTTCCCAGGCAGCCCATGCCATTGTTGGGTAGTTTAGTCACCGTGCTTGTCCCCCCCGCTCCATAGTGTGGCTAAATCTGCACATTTGTGACTTCAAGCTACAAACTTTAGGGATGAGTGCCTTCCTCTTCATTGGGGGTGGTCCTTCCTTTGCAGAGGGGGTCAATGAATGACATCATGAGTGATGTCCTGACTTGCATGTGAATTGAATTTAAGTGAGCTAGAGTTAAGCCAAAGTCATTTGCTTTCCTGTGTCAGCTCTGAGGCCAAGCTGATTAAATCAGAATCAACATTTGGTAACACTTCTCCAGCGACTCCAAAGACTGAAGATTGTTCCCTCCTCCTGCTCAAGCCTTCTCTTTTCTAGATTAGATGTTCCAAATTCTATTTTTTTTCATCCTTTATATGTTACGAAGGAGAAAGAACACCTGAATAATGATATTCTATTTTTTTAAACCCTTAACTTGTGTTAGAATCAATATGAGGTTTTAGTTCTAAGGCCGAAGAGTTAAATGACTTCCCCAGGGTCACATATCCAGGAAGTATGTTAGGCTGGATTTGAACCCAGGATCTCCTATCTCTAGACCTGGCTCTCTTTCTACTGAACCACCTAGCTGCCCCCAAATGATGATAATCTGACATAATTTTGGCTATTTGTGGCATTTTCTACCTGTGGGACCATGGAAACATTATTTGGCCTCCTGGCCTTAGTCTCCTCCATACAAGGAGAGGATTATACTCTATGATCTCTAAGGTCTTCCTTCTCCTCTTTTGAAGCTATGATCCTGTGAACTGTGGTCCTCTTGGCTACCCTCGTCCGCATACCCTCCAGTTTATCCTAAATGCCTTTCCTAAAATGTGGCTCTTAGAAGGATGATCTCCCAGGCATAGCATGTGTGACCAGAATAGGAGACAGTGGCACTAGTGTCTGCTTCATTAGGTCTAGTCATGGTGTCTGGCTTTCTCAAAATACAATCAAAGATTGCATTAGCCTTTTTGACCACCAGTCCCACTCTTGACTCAAATGGAGCTTGTAGTCTGACAAACCCCAGATGTATTTCAGACGGATCACTGCTTGGCCGTGTCTTCTCCATCCTTTTACTTGTGAAGTTGATTTTTTGAACTCAAGTGTGAAACTTTTTATTTATTATTAAATGTGTCTGTCTTATGAGATTCAGCCCAGGATTCTGGTCTGCCAAGATCTTTTAAAATTCTGGCTCTTTTATGCAATGTGCTAAACTAGTTTTGTGTCAACTCCAGATTTGATAAATATGTTTCATTTATGCCTTTTAGGCATTGATAAAAATGTTAGGTAACTTATGGCCAAGGCAGATCCTTGAGACACTGCACTGGAGACCTTCCAGGTGGATACTGAACCATTAATGACTACTTTGGGCAATCTGGATGTTTAATTTCTTCCAAATCTGCCCAAGTCTATCATCTTGCCTCCCATCTCTTGATCTTGTTCACAAGAATATCATGAAAGATGTTGACAGATGCTTTGCTAAAACTCTAAGTAAATTGTACCTGAAGCATTCCAGTATCATCATAATCCTATAAATTAACCTGGCATCATTATCATCATCATCCTCACCAGCATTTATTTGGCACTTACTGTGTGCAAAGTGCTTCACAAACATTTCATTCAATCCTATCATTGTTGAAGCCATAAGGACTTTTGGTCACCTCTGCTCTCTTGCCTGGATTTTCAGTCACTATTATCTCTTTAATAATATAGTTTAAAATTCCCATAGGGGCCAGTTCCCAGAAAGCAAGGGTTTAAGCTTCCTAAAGGTTCATCCAGTTGTGGCATTTCTGCTGTGCTGTCCCCAGAATTTTCATTCTCTAGTCTCTGGGGTGCACTTGGATGGGACAGTGGCCCTGGGATGGGGCACCTTCCACATGTTACTGCTGCATTCTCCCTTCCTCCTTTTGTCTAGGTATGCCCTGTTAGTGTTTGCCAAACTCTTAGAGGGTTTCCCACCCCAGCCAACCCCCATGATGCACCAATTCTATTAGTGATCAGGGCAGAGAAAGCTCAATTATTATAATCAAGTAGGATTTGATACTAATTGAACATATTAAGCACCTACTGTATGCCAGCTCTATGCTAACTGCTGAGTTTGATATTTTAAAATAACTTTTACTAAAGAACCAAGACCAGAATGCAAATGTCCAAAAGCAGAAGCTTCATGGAGTAGATTTCTGATCCAAACCTAGTTGTCCCCAAGTGCTTTGGCTGGCACAGCACAGGCTTGGATTCCTTTTTTTTTTTAACTTAGCTGCTCTTTCTTTATCATTGATCATTAGACTAGAAATTCCTTGAGAACAGGGATGCATTAGCTTTTTCTTTTTATCCCCAGTGCTCAGCACATAGTAGGGGTTACGGAGATGCTGGTGTGTGACCTTGGACAAATCACCTAATCTCTACCTGCCTCAGTTTCTTCAACTATAAAATGGGGATAATAGCAGCATCTACTTCATTAGGTGAGATAATATATGTGAAGTGCTTAGCACAATACCTGGCCCATAAATCCTGTTAATAACTTCCTCCCTTCATCCCTTTCTCCCTCCTCGCCTGCCTCTAGGATAAAATACAAACTCCTTTCTTTAGCATTTAGCATCTAACTCACCTTCCCAGGCTTACTGCCTGCCTCTTCACTTTATGCCAAACTGGCAATTGGTTGTTCTTTCCTAGACTCAGAGTTCCAACTCTCTATTAGCTATCCCTGTGCCTGGATGGCTTTCCTTTCTCCCCTGTATCTTTGCAGCATTGGCTTCCTTCCTGTCATGACTGGCCTCAAGCGCCACCTCTTCTGGGAAGCCTTTTGTGATCTTCATAGCAATTCATGCTCTTTCCTTCCTTTTTTTAAATGATCATCTATATCTTTATCTGTATGCATGGTTCCCTCACTTCTTTCAGTAGAATGTAAGCTCTTTAAGGGACTAAATTTTTTGTTTTAATATCCTGGTGCCTTGCTCGTAGTAGGTACATTTATAAATGTTTTTTTGGGGGGATTAGGATCATGGGATGTAAACTCCTTGAGGGAAGGGACTGATTTCTTGTTCTAACTTGTCTTGTGCATAGTAGGTGCTTTATAAATGATTATTGCATTAGAAGATGCCTGAGTGGCAGCATGAAATTGGGAATAGACTGTTGGGCTCAGTTGGGCTCAGAGTCAGGAAAATTAAGGTTTAAATCCTACCTTTGACATCAGGTATGTGACCTGGGCGAGTCACATAACTTCCTTTTGTCCCAAGCAACTCCCTCCAATTTCTTTTAAGTCATAACTGATTATGAATATAGAGTTTCCATACTGGGAGTTCCTCAAGCTGACAAAATCTCCAAGCCCTCTGGACTTGTATATTCATGGATGTGGATGTTAGATGTGATTAATAAAATCCAAATTCATGTGAAAGGAGTGCAGAATTTACAGGAGATTTTTGTCATCATGTATTTTCTCAATCGGTGGATACAAATGGTATGACCGCCATCATGCAGGGTCCATACAACTTTGTACCTTTAATAGAGGTACTCAGAGAGTTTGGGACATATTCCCCCATTATCATTAGCCAATTCCTAGGCTAGTCTGCAAATTCAGTGGCGGGCGCCATCTTTGTCATGAGTGCTCTTGCTTGACATTGATCTCCTTTCTTCATCCTCATCTTGTCCTACACCTCAGGGTTATACGTTCCTCACCTTGGCTGAGGCTACTCTCCTGACCCGTGCTTGGTTAATGGGCAGAGATGGCTCACATCTCATCCCTCGAGGCTCAGGCCAGGCTCTCTACCTGTTCGTTTCCCAGTCATTCAAGTGGTCCACTCTTCCCTAAGCCCATTGGCCCTCGTCCCTCAGGGGTTCCCAAGGGTTGGCTCCTACATCGCTTAATTACTCAAAGACTTCATGTGACACTTTAACATCCACTAAAATCTTCCTTTGATCCTTCATTGTGGCATAGAGATCTCCGAGATCTCCCTAATGATACGAGCTTTAGTAAAGTTCCCAGACCAGGCCTAGTGGTGGGCTCTTGTCGTCCAAGAACCAGCTTAGCCTCATCTGGAGAAGCTGATGACTAAGATGGCACTCTTCGGCCTCCCCCATCACCTAGTATTTATTTTTATACATATTCCTGTTATCTCCTGCATCAAAATATGAGCCTCTTGAGGGCAAGGTTGCTATAGATACTGAATAAATTCTTTTTGAATTCCATTGAAGCAGTGATGGGAAAGCATCTCTACCATCTTTGTCCATCCTAGGCTGGCTACTTAATAGGTAGTTATATGTTTGATTGTTTTTGGTCCCAGGAAGTTCCAAAGGCTTTTACCAAGCCCCAGAGGGGTTGCTGTTCCCCTACTTCTGCTCCTTAGAACCTTCGGCTCCCTTTAGGGCTCAGACCCAGCACCCCCTCTGACATGAAGCCTCTCTAGACGGCCCCCTGCCCAGTGTCAGGGCACTCTCC
Source organism: Gracilinanus agilis (assembly GCF_016433145.1). NCBI lineage: Eukaryota > Metazoa > Chordata > Mammalia > Didelphimorphia > Didelphidae > Gracilinanus > Gracilinanus agilis. The sequence continues at coordinate 15,737,777 of NC_058134.1, read as the reverse complement.
CTGCTTCCCCAATTACTCTCTATATATTTAGATTTTGCTTTTGTATTTTCTCATCTGTGTTGTTCTCTGTCCCTGGACTCCAAGAGCCTGTCGTCTCCTTGAAGGCAGGGACGGTTTTGTTTTTCTCTTTATATGCTCACAGCTCCAGGCACATCATAAGAACTTTCTGTTGAATTTAGTCCAAAGAGTGACAGGAATGGATAGATCCTTGCCTGACTGGTTGGCCAGCTTGTGAGCATTCCTTGATAGCCCCCTCCCAGGCCCCTGACTCAGGGCAGGGTGTGGCAGGTGACCTGACTCTAAGACATCTAGCTATTGGACTGTAAGCTCCTGGAGCACAGCAGCTCTTTTTCTCTTTGTGTGTTGCTAGAGCTTAGCAGGGTGCCTGGCGCATAGTAGGTCCAAGTAAACGCTTATTGGCTGCATTGTGGACAATCCATGCGTGTGACAGAGAGTGAGTTTGAGTCTGATCCATACGGCTTTTCCTTTTATTTCAGGAGGTTTCTCTCGGACCCGGACCATGCCACTAAAATGCACTGGCTGAGAAGGGACCTCCCTGCCTGTTTGGCGTTTTTGCATCCCTAGACTCCAGAGTTGGCCTCCACTGTCAGGACCAGGATTGCCTGGAGATCCAGTGGCCAGGCCAGCCGCTTCATCATGAGTGACGAAAAAGGCCTGGGGCTGTCCCAGAAGTTGGTTTCTCCTTCTAGGAGCACCAGCAGCTGCTCCTCCAAGCAGGGGAGCCGACAGGTAAAGGCTAACCCGAGAACCTTAAAGATAAACTGCCCCTGGCACACCTGCCATCCCTCCTCCCCACCAGGGTGCTGACTGCTGCGAATGCACCTAGCTGGAAAAGCCTGTTCTCCATGTTCAGCTCTTCCTTTCAGTCACCCCACAATTAGCTGAGCAGAGATTGAATTCCCAGAGAATTCACAGCCCTCCTTATGGGCCACGAGCCTCCTCCCCCGGCCTCTCACCGAGGTCTTAAAGAACAACAGGCTGGTGTTGGAATTGTGTATCTCAGCCCCTTTCGTGTCTTCTTGCCCACTAGCGGGCAAAGGGTGGGCACTAAGAGGGAGAAGGAAGAGGTGCCGCAGACTTGGAGAGCCAGTGCCTCCCTCCCAGGGCAGAGGCAGCTGCTCCTGCCCATTCCCCCTCTCCTTTGTGGTGGGTTCAGGCTTGTAATAGGGCTGCACCCCTGCCCTCTCCCTTCTAACTGGAGAGTAAGTCGTTGGTGCTTAGAGTCGCAACCAGCCGTGGCTGGGCCGGGACATGTTTTGGCATCAGTGGCAGCTGCTATAGCCTATCCTGCCTCCTCTCTCACCTCACCACTTCCCCCTCCCCTATCAGTGTCCTCTCTCTCCTCCTTCTCCTCTTTCTCCCTCTTCTCTATCTCCTTCCTTCCTCCCCACGACCTTCTTCCCCATCAGATCCATCTGCCTTCTTTTCCCCCCAAAGCCCCCCTGTCCCCCCATGATCTCCTCCCTGCGACTTTCCCCTGTAATCTCCATTTCCCTTCTCTTCCATCGCCTCCTTGTCTCCCCATCACCTCCATTCACCTCCTTTTCCCCTTCACTTCCTTTTCCTCCCCATCCCCTATTCTCCTGAGACCTCACCTTCTTCCCTCTTGCCACCATTTTCTCCCTCTTTGCCTCAGTTTCTTCCTCTTTGAAAACGAAAGGGTCTGGATGCTCCCCCCATCTATGACCGATCGACACCCTCACAAGCCGCCCTTAGTGCGGAGAGCCAAGGCTGCAGACACGGACACCGGACGCCTGAGCTCCCTCTCTGGCCATTCCTATGGAAAGGGCCCTTCTCAGGCTGGGGCAGAGGGAACATTTCCTTCCCTCGGCCCCCGGCGAGAGGAGCTGCTTGTGATCTCCTTTGCTCGGAGGGAGGCTTTTGGTTCCCCTCCAGCCTCTGCTATTGATCCCTTCCGTGTGGGCAGAACAATGGTGTTCCCAATCCAGGTACACTCTGTGTTCATTAGGAACCGAACACGCGGGCGCTCTGCCTTTCTTTATTTTGAGGCCAAGAATTTTGTTGTGTGAAATGATCAGAGAAGCAGGGCGGCAGGTTCTGCCATTGTGAAAACTCCATGCTGGCTGTAGGGCGACGGCCTTGGGTGGCACCGTGCTGATTGTGCTGATTTCAGTCAGCCGCATGACCCAGGTTCGAATCCTACCCCGCTCCTTATTAGCTGGTGACCCCAGGCAAGTGGCTTCAGCCCTCTGATTTCCCTGTCCATAAATGGGGATAATTGCAGGGTTGTCACAAGCCTGCACTGACATATGGTGTGTAAAGCCCTTAGCAAGCCTTCAAGTGCTCTGGAAATCTCAGCTCTTCCCGTTATTGCCCCAACGCAGGGTAGTGGGAATGAGCCAGGGTGCCTCGGTAGGGCAGAGTCAGCCACTTCTTAGCGTCTCCCCAATTTTAGCCTAAATACTGCTGCTTCTGTGGCAGCACCTAATGGAACCGGGCCAGCTGGGGAGGGATCAGAAATCCTGCTCGTGTGAACCACGAGGCGGGTTATTGACGACAAGGCGCGTCAGAAATACTTGTGGACTGGCCGAGCTCACAAATGTCCACTTCTAGCTGTTGTGCAGAAGCCATAAAAATAAAAAGCTTAGTCAGTTGTACTCACAAGATCATCTCGGGGCCTTTGCCCTGGCGCGCCCCGGGCCTGCCTGGAATGTTTCCCCTCCCTGCCTCCGCCTCGGAGAATCCCCAGCTTCCTTCCAGGCTCAGCTCCAGCCCCCTGTCTGGCTCCCCAGGGCTTTCCCCTGCAAGGCTATCTTCCATCTGCTCCGTCTTCAGAGTGACCGTGTGCCCAGGGGAGGAGGAGGGTCAAGGGGCCCTTTATCAGCAAGGAAGATCCTCCTGGAGCTTCAGGGAGAGTGGCAGGACAGCCGAGCTCTGGAGAGTATTTCTGGGGCTGCTGGTGTTGTGCATTAGTGTTGGACCTAGCAGGAAGGGCTGGAGAATTCCAAGATGGAATGAAGGAGCAGGAAGTAGGGCTTGTGCGCTGGTCACTTCTCATCCCTTTTCCTGACCCAGCTGTGTGTGCTCAGAGCTCTGTGGTCCCAGAGCAGGAATGGCTTCCTTTGAAGCCGAGCCAGCTTTTAGATTTATTGTGGATACAGTCAGAGGAAACTTTTTTCTTCTTTGGAAATTCCCTACTGAAAGGAACCCAACTTAAAAAAAAAAAAAACCCCACTAACAATAGCAGCAAAAAGGCCATTGCTGGAGGGAGGCTTGTGTCCATCTACTTGAATCCTACCTCGTCAAGCTCGGTATTTCTAATCACATGGATTGCCCTGGCGTGGGAGCTGTGGGGCTGCTGCACTTTTTCCCCCTTAACCCTTCCTTTCTTTCTGAGTGACAGCTCTAAGGCCTAGGCAATGGGACTAGGTGAGTTGCTCAGGGTCACACAGCTAGGAAGTGCCTTTGTCCAGATTTGAACCCAGGACCTCTAGTCTCTAGCTCTCTCCAGCTCCTGCTCTTTAAGAGGAGCCGTGGCTTCTGTGATTCCTGAAACGGCCAGCATCCACCCCCAGATGAGACTTTCTGGACTGAGAATGTCACAGGAGCGGCTCAGCCTTCCCAGCTAAGCCCCTGCTGGGAGCTCTCTACTGCCAGATTGTGAGGGAAATGATGTAGTTAATTATTTTCTTGAAATTTTGCTGACATCTATGACTAAATGCCTCCTCTCAGGCCTTGTTGTGCTCTCAGGCAGACCTTGGCTTCTCAAAGGCCGGGACAAAGGAACGAGCATCAGTTCTGCCAACTCTTACCGGGGGCGAGACTTTGGGGACGGAACCCCAGTCCATCCTATGACGCGATGCGGCGTGGCACAACTTAACGCAGTTGTCTCCTCTGTTAGAGTGGAAGGTCCTGGCTTTATTTATTGTCTTTGTAGCCTCACCTCCTGGTATGCAGTAGATGCTTAGTAAATGTTATTGTTAGATTTCTCTTGAGAACCGAGAGAGAGAGAGAGAGAGAGAGAGAGAGAGAGAGAGAGAGAGAGAGAGAGAGAGAGAGAGAATTGGATTAACTATTTACTCGGCACTCCTGTGTCCGATCCTGCCAATCACTGGAATAGGAAAAGCAGTCTCTGCCTTCAAGTAGTTTACATTCTAATGGGAGTTAGACAGCATATAACAAGGATCTAGAGCCAAGCTGGGCGGAGTAGAAAAGTAACTGTTAGCAGTGGCCATGGGGGCAGTTAGGTAGCTCAGGGGATGGAGTGCCAAGTCTAGAGATGGGAGGTTCTGGGTTCAAATGTGGCCTCGGACACTTCTTAGCTATGTGTCCCTGGGCAAGGCAATATACAGTATTGATTCTAAAGACAGAAGCTAAGAGTTTAAAAAAAGAAAAAAAAAGAAATGTGTGCCTGGTGTGGGCACTTTGGTCAGTGGCCATTCTAGGAGAAAC
>NC_058134.1:15689437-15728772 GCF_016433145.1 Gracilinanus agilis | reverse complement strand
GAGAGAGAGAGAGAGAGAGAGAGAGAGAGAGAGAGAGAGAGAGAGAGAGAGAGAGAGAATTGGATTAACTATTTACTCAGCACTCCTGTGTCTGATCCTGCCAATCACTGGAATAGGAAAAGCAGTCTCTGCCTTCAAGTAGTTTATATTCTAATGGGAGTTAGACAGCATATAACAAGGATCTAGAGCCAAGCTGGGCGGAGTAGAAAAGTAACCTTTAGCAGTGACCATGGGGGCAGTTAGGTAGCTCAGGGGATGGAGTGCCAAGTCTAGAGATGGGAGGTTCTGGGTTCAAATGTGGCCTCGGACACTTCTTAGCTATGTGTCCCTGGGCAAGGCAATATACAGTATTGATTCTAAAGACAGAAGCTAAGAGTTTAAAAAAAGAAAAAAAAAGAAATGTGTGCCTGGTGTGGGCACTTTGGTCAGTGGCCATTCTAGGAGAAACCAGTTGGAGGAGGAGATGGCAGCTGCAGGGCTGGAGCTATTGCCAGGTTTGAGAAAGCAGAAGGGGCCGAGTGGGAAAGTGAGCTGGCAGAGATTGCCAGGAGTGAGGCTGGCACTGGCACTGGCACTCAGATCCTTTGTCTCCAAACCTATTGCCCTTGAATTGAATTGGAGCAGTGGGTCGGCCCCTTGAATAGGAGGGTTTCCTGCAGGCATCAATGTCCTTGGAAGAGCAGAAACACTGGCCAGACAGGACATGGAATTTTTAGTTCCATAGTGGGAGCCCCCAGTGCCTAAGCTAAAGTGGGTAGGGAAGATGCTTCTAAAAAAAAATCAGTGAATGGTGAGTCACTCTTGCTTTGGCTTATGTTTTCTGGGTCTCTTGAGCCCTCCTTCCTAGAAACTCTCCAAGAAACACTGAAGAGGCCAAATAAGGATAGCTAACTCTAGAATGACTTTCTTGGAGGAGGGCTAAGGGCTCCCGATAGGAGATTAAAACTCTTCCAAAGAGAAGAACTTGGATTTGCAGGTGAATGATGCCTGATCTGTAGGGCTGGGGTGGAGAGTAAGGCGATGGGAAAGAGAAAGCTGTCTGCCTGGCATTCTTTCTTCCATCTTGTCACTATTCCAAGTCAGAGTCACAGGCCTGGCATTACGAATGCTGCAGAGATGGGGAACTTAGCCCTCATGAGGAATTCGGCATGCAGAGCAGCCGACAGACAGTGTCCACATAGCTCTGCTTACAGACCCTCCTTGTCGAGCATTGTGAGACAGGGAAAGGAGGGGCACCCAGTGTGCCTATCAGTGGATCAGAGAAGCTGCCTCAGACCTCTGGGAACGTGGAATTCCTTTTCCCAGGTCACTCTCCAGGCTGTTCACCAGTAACTGCAGCTGGCTGGGCTCCAGGCCCAGAACCATCCAGATGTGAAGAATGAGCAGAGATTCAGTGAGAAAGAAACTGCCAGGGAATGACAAGTGGGCCCCAGCTGTACCGTCCAGGGGTTGATGTTTCCAGAGATTTGAGTCCTTCGAATGTCTATTTAGTTTCTTAACTTCATGGCTCAGGGGGACAGGGAAGCAGATATCAGCTCCAATATAAGGAAGAACGTCCTTAGAATTAGAGCCCTCTGAAAATGCCAGGGGCCATTCAGGGAGCCCTCGGAAGGCACGCTAACCTTTGCTGAATGATTTCTCTGCCACACAGTCCTGTGAGGCAGGCAGTGGAAAGGCTAGCAGCCTCACTTTAGAGATGAGGAATGTTGGAGTAGGAGGATGCAAACCCAAGTCTCCCTTTCTAAATCCAGCACCCTTTCCTGCTCACCCAGTGAGTTCTAATGGAAGCTCTTTGAGGGCAGAACCTGCTTTTTTCTTTTTCTTGGGACTCTTCCCTCCCTCCTCCTGCTCCCACCATGTAGCACCTGGCCTTTAGTAAGCTCTTGATGCTAGAAAAATCCAAGATGTCAATCGACAAGAAATGGCGCTCCCTCTTTCTATGCAAGTGGGCTTGGTACATACAAAGAATTACTAGCAGATATTATCAGTTCTTTGAAGTAGAAATTTCATCCCATTTCCACTGCCATGACTTAGTCCTTTGAGGTATCCTCAAACTCTGGTCTGTGAAATGCTTGTTGATTGAGTTGAGAGCCTTATCTCTGAAGGCTGTAGTGCAATCAGAGGTTTCAAGCAGAGAGGGGCCTGAGGAGGCAAATGGTAGCTGACATTTCTATTTGAACTCATTTGAGCCTCTCAACAGACCTTTGAGGTAGAAACTGCTTTCCCCCCATTTTTCAGTTGAGGCAGTAAAAGCTTAAGTGATTTGTCCGAAGCTCTATAACTAACAGGTGTCTGAAACTGGATTTGAACTCAGGTCCTCCTACTCAGAGTCCTGTGCTCTGTCTACTAGGCCACCTAGAAGTCACTTGTTTATGAGGGAGGAACCTCAGACCAGAAAAGTTAGGTGACTTACCTAAGGTCGAAGCTGGGGTTTGAACCTTCTCTCTGTTCAAATCCTGTTCAAAAATGGCAAGCTATTGTTGTTGAGTCATTTAGTCATTTCCAACTCTTTGTGTCCCCATTTGGAGTTTTCTTGGCAGATACTGGTTCATTTTACAGATGGGAAACTGAGGCAAACAGGATGAAATGACTTGCCCAAGATCACACAGCTAATAAGCATCTGAGGCTAGATTTGAGGAAGATGAATCTTCCTGAATGAGTATTCCTGACTTCAGGGCTGGCACTCTATCCACCATGCCACCCAGCTGTCCTCCCAAATACCAGGTTACATCTTTAGCAAAAACTGGATAATGCTTTGTTGTGGAGAACGCTAAATGGGGATGGGAGTGGGCTTAGACTCCCTTGAGAGGCCAGATTTCCATGGATAAGGAGAGAGTAGTCCTGCATCCCTCTGCTCTTGTCAGCTTTCCTCTAGACTTTGTAAGATTTAAATTTATGTCCAATACTCCGAGTATTATATTTTATAAATTTTATTAATAATCACCTGAAGTAAAGGAACAAAAGGGTAATTATCTAACAAAATATAAGGTCATATGAGTAGATTCTCCTGCCATTCACCTCACACCATCTCCACCAAACAAGATCACAGAAAGAGAGAACAAGAGGTGGAGCTACACCAAATTTATATCCTCCCTTACGTCAGCACGTAACGTGAGAAGGAGAGTGGGGTGCTGGGAATTGTAGTTTTAGGGTACTGAAATTCATTACACAACCTCATGGTTTAAGAAGGACATTGGTGAGCTGGAGGGGAGCCAGGGCAGGGCAGTCCGGATGGGGAAGGGTTGGCAGGTTAGGCTGAAGGTACTAGAGATGTTTAACTTGGAGAAGAGCAGAGATGGCACACAATGGCTGGCTTCAAGTATTCAAGGAAGAATTTCAATTCCTGAGGCTCTAGGTGGCAGAACTAGGAGCTATGGAAGTTGCTGGCATAATCTCGTTATCAGGAAGAACTTCCTAACAATGAGAACTGTCCCAAAGGGAAACAGGAGCCTGGGGAGAGATTGGACTCTCCCTCCCGAGACTAGGGCTTCAGACAAATAGTGGACCATTTGTCTAGGATGGTGTAGATGGGATTCTTTCTTTGTACATCTTGGTCTCTGTGACTCTGGGGTTTCTGCCGGCTCCATGATTCTGTCACTTTGCAATGATTCCTGTATTTGGTCAGGTTGTAGAATTAGATGCACTTCCACTTCTATGACTGTGTAATTTTCCCCAAGAGAAAGAAAAAGAAGGAAAGATAGAATGAAACAAGCATTTATTAAGTGCCAAACTATTTGCTCATTGTGCTAAGTGCTTTCCAATTATTATCCCATTTGATCCTTGCCATAACCCTGAAAAGTTCAGGCTGTTATTTTCCCTTTTACAGATGAGGAAACTGAGGCAAACAGGAGGTATGTGACTTGCCCTGGATCACATAGCTAATAAGTGTCTGACGCTGGTTTTGACTCAGGTCTTCCTGACTCCAAGCTCCATAGTCTACTTCTTTTGAGGCCAAAATTAGAAAGTTAGAAAATGGAGTTACTGTGGCATGACCCATTCCTAAAGGGGCCATCCTTACTGGCTTTCTGTGAGCTCTGTTCTGCTTTCTCGCTCTTCACCAACCGTCTCTTTAATCATCTGCTCTAGAATGTTCCCAGGAATCGAAGTTAAGCTCCCTGGCCGGGATCCATACATATTAGTCAAGTATGGCAGTGGAAAGCCACAAGGCAAAATGCAATTAGGGCCAAAGCCTGAATTTGACCCATTAGGCAGATTGATTCCTCTGTGGTTGCAGGGAATGGGGAATGGGCAGGATTGCCAGAGTGTGGACGCCTCGCCCCACAGACACTCTCTGGGACCTTGATTACTGACTGGGGTGTTTTGGCTCAGAGACTTTGGATAGAGATGAATGGCCTGGCTGCCCTTTGGCAGGGAGGGGCGAGTCGCTGCCGTGGACGATTCCACAGTGTCGGAGTCTGAGGCCAGGAGCCAGTGCCAGATGCCGAGCTCTGAGGAGGCCATCGAGACACTGTCCTTCTCATCCTTTCTACCATTTAGTCTCACTATTCATGTGCACAAACTCTGCTTCAGCTGGACTGGTCCAGACACGCATGATCTCACCTCTGAAGCTTTGCTCACATCATTCCTGGTGCCAGGAATGCCTTCATTTTTTTTTTCCTGCTCGTTAAAATCACACCCGTCCCTTGAACCTCAGCTCATCTCACCACCCACCCTCCTGAATTCCTGAGCCGTTCGATGTTTATACACTTACAGAGGCATGGAGCGGAGAGCCGAAGCAGCTTTTGAGGTCATTTTCTCTAACCCCTTCGTTTTACAAATGAGAAATTGGATGGCTCGTCAAGTTCTCCTGGGCACTGAATAGCAGAGCTGGGAAGGCAGGAGAGCCCAGCCCCCAGACTCAAAACCCGTCAGAGGAGTTTCTTCTAAATCATGTTGCTCCTGTCCCACATACTACCTTTGGTTATCCTTGATCTTTGGGTTAGAGTCAACATACATAAAGAGAAAATAAAATGGGCTGTGGGAAAGGTTACCCACTCAGGCATGGGATGAAGTCATGCATGCCAGGGTGGGAAACGGTCTGAAGAGGTGTGAGTTTCTGACACAACTAGTCAGTGTCTGAGGCAGAATTTGAACTTAGGTCTTCCTGTCTCTAGTGTTCTATCCACTGAGTCATCTTGCCTAAAGTCACACAGGAAAAAGCAAAACTAGAATCTGAACTTGGGCCATCTGTTATCCTCTCTCTAGTCCACCACAGCTGACATCCAGGCCCCCATTTCTGTGTGTCTGAAATGCTATGAATATAAATTAATCTTGGAGACTTTATATTAAATTTATAGGTACTTACTAGCAAAGAGAGAAAGAGAGAAATAAGATTTCCCACTTTCTAACTTAAAGTAAGATCTGGTCCCTGATTCCAGCCTGGCTCCATCCCTGCCAGAGATAAGAGCCTCTGAGATGGCCGGGAGAGGGCTTCTTCCACATCCCACAGGAATAGCCAAGAGAGAGACCCTGAGAGCTTCACACATTGGCTTTTCAAGCTCCCTCTAAGCCCTTCCTCCCTGGATCTTTCAAGATTCCTCAATTGACCCAGTGTTCCATCTCAGCCCCCATACGGCTATTTTCACAATCTCTGCTGGTGAGGAGCCCCTCCCACCACTCTGGCAAACCTTAGATGATGGATGACTCTGTGACTCCCATATGGTGAGTCTTTGGGGATTGGACTGGGTTGGAGGTCCCCCAGATCATTAATTCACATAGTCACCCCCTCTGATTCTTTGGGAGACCAGCACCCTAAGTTTCCCCACTTTTGATTCTCCAGGAGATTAACAGGTTGGTGACTCCACATAAGGAGCCTATACAGTTAGGATTTTCTCTCTGGGGTGTGTAAGAGCACAAAAGATGGTGTACATTTCATGGAGGGAGTTACTACCATTTGGATAATTAAGAGATTGAGAAGCAGAGAAAAAAATGATCAAAAGGCACATTGACAAAGAGCCTTTAGGGGGCGTTCCTCTTTTGGGCTAAGGGTCTACAATCAGGATAATTGGAGGGCTCAACCCTGCCTCTGCTCAGTTCGTCATGTCTGAAGGTTCACTCCGAATCTCATCATGTAATGTTGGATTTCTGCAAGCATCCTTGCAGCATCTTCTCCAGAAGATCTGCTTTCCACGTCAAGGGTATTGGCAATTATATTTTTCAAAAATTGCTTTAAAAAACGCTTAGACTTTGGACTTTTAGGATAACTACCCAATCCCCACACTCAGGAGGATATACATCAACAATAGAATTGACACAGGATGTATGGCTAAGCTGTAAAGTCAGTTATTGATCTAAAAAAAAAAAGCCTTAAATAATATATGAATCAACTTGCCCTAAAAGAATGAAGTGCCTAAAGTCTGACAATAAGGGAAATTGATCCCCTGGCCTGATTTCTACATCATTCATAGGGATAACAAGCCATAGTAAAAGCCAAATAGAGATACATTTCAGTCTCATATAAAGGAAGAAAATAGCGACATCTAACCTCAGAACTTGCTGAAAAGCCACTTCCTGGAGTCCCCCAGGACAGGTCCTCAACCTCCGCATTGATATTCCCCTCCCCCAAAGGGCTTGTTGACATCCTCAATCCTGTGTTCCTCCATACCAATTGGTGGCTTATTAGCAGTCCCCTTTTCTGGAATCAGATACAAACATTAGTTAAAGACCCATAATATTTAATAACTAATGGCAGGTTTCAACAGTCTAAAGCTTTTGGGTATGCAATGTTGTTAGGCATTGTAAACTGATCCTTCAATATCAAATATCAATACTGATTCCAAAAATTCAAATTTTTAAAAAATCAAATTTAAATTAGGAAGAAAGAAAAGAAAAATGAAAATCATATTACAAACCCTATTAAGCAACGGGACAATCAAACATAGACATAAAATAAAATTGATCACTTAAAAGTGAAAGCTGTCATCTCTCTACCCTGGCCATGGTCCACAGCTCGAGTTTTTGACTCCTGGTAAAAGCTTGGTGTAAGACTTGCTACAACAACTGAGACAAATTCTAAAAAGAACAAGAATTCTCAGAATTAAGAAGGCCCATTTGGCTACAGCTGCCAACAACCTGTTCCCGTGGCCATGAGAGGTTCCATGATGCACCATCAGATGTCCCAGGGGTCCCTACAGCAATTTGCGGAATGTCCTTCCAAATCCTCTGAAGCTCATGGCCATTTGTAACCATTTCAGCGGATCTGTTTATGTAGGAACAATAAGGCTGATGAACGGGAGCACACGCACCCCCCATGCAGCTGTAAGCATCCCAAGAGCTGGCCAGACAGTAGAACTGTCCTTGCTAAGGAGCCCATCTCGTCCTGTAGGAAGGAGATCGCCTCGGACGTTCAGGAGATGGTGTGACCGTATCTTGAGCCAATCTTTCAGCATTGGCAGAGATATTGCGAATAGATTCTATCGCTGCCGTCATTCCGGAACCTCTGTCCTGCCGAGGAGGAGGCCACTGAGTTAGGTCCTGATCTCTTGGTTCTTGAGTGCCACCAAGTGCCCAGACTTGTCCGCTGGCCAATAAAATAGTCATGCCCGGACGCTGGTGGGGTAACGGGGCCAACCGCAAGGGCCCAAACCCTCCTTGGGGAAGGGCAGAGTAAGCTGAGGGCTTACACAGAACTGCCCAGTGGGGAATCTACCTTTGGCTGGGTTGAGGCAGTGAAAGACGGGTATTTGTGGGTGCCATCTGTCGGGTGATCTAGCCTTCCCTTCCCACAGAAATATGGATTTAGAGCAGGGGCTCTTAGCCTAGCATCTGAGAACCTTTAAATGACATTGGTAACTATTTCAATACTATGGATTTCCTTCAGTGTCTCGTGTATTTTATTTTACATATTCAGGCAGACAGGCAGACAGGCACATTTATGGGGCTGAAATGTGTCCTGCCCGATGGTGTTGTTATGGCCCTCCTTCATTCACCTGCCTCAGGCACCAGTGGACCAGGACTGGCAGGGAACTCAGACCCTGAGCCGGAGAGGAAATCTCTTAGGAGGGAGCATATTTAGGGAGAGCATGAGAGAGCCCGTGTGCACAGGATGTAACAGGGAAGGTGAATGGTTCTCCCATCTCTCCACTGATCCAACTGACTAGGCTCAAGCCCTGGCAGGGCAGCCGGTGGCTGAGGGGATATGGAGCCAAGCCTGGAGGTGGGAGGTCCTGGGATCAAATCTACACTTAAGCTACGTCATCCTACTTCCTAGCTGTGTGACCCTGGGCAAGTTGCTTAACCTCCATTGCCTTGGAACCAATACTTACTATTGATTCTAAGACAGATGGAAAGGACTCAAGCCTGCCTCTTCAAGTCTAGGTCCCACTCGGAGACATTGTGTGTGGCAGAGAGAGGAGCAGAGAAGGGAACAAGCATGTCCTAAATACCTACTATGTGCTAGGCATTATGCTAAGAGCTCTACCAATATGTCATTGGATCCTCACATTGCAGCCAGAAAGTGGGTGCAATTCTTATCCCCATTTTACAGATGAAGAAACTGGGCAGACAGAGGTAAGCAACTTGCCCAGGATCACAGGGCTGATAAATATCAGAGGCTGGATTTGAACTCAAGTCTTCTTAACTCCAGGTGCCATGCTTCCTCCAAGGAACCCTAAGCCATATGCAGAAATCTCAGAGCCAGGGTCAGGTCTGCTACCTCCCCTCCTCGTTGCACCTTTGTGGGCAAGTAGTACAAGTGTTCTTTTCCCCATTTTCCAGAAGGGGAAACTGAGGCAGCCTAAAGCTCAAGTCACCCATCTCAGGTCCCATCGGTACTGTCCGCCAGGGCCCAGACTCTGGTCTCCTTCCTCTCAGATGCTGGCTGGTTCCTCTGGAGTCTTGCAGGAAATGAGGCTCTGTTTATTTTTAGCATTAAACACTCATTCTTTAAAGTGGATAACCCAGGCATTGCCTGCATGGTAATGCTGTTACCCAGAACATCTCGGCCCCAGCTGGCCACAGAAGAGCTACTGAAGCGTGGAAGGCAGCCCTCATGGGCCAGCTGCGAGGAGAGCACAGGAGAGGCCAGCCTATGTCTGGGCTTCCTGTGCTGCCCCTTGACCAGGCAGGCTTGTGTTCTCGGCCTCTTGAGACATCTGCCTGCTCCAGGGAGAGACGTTCCCCATCCAGCGACTCAGCGGTCTGAGAGGGCCTAGCTGGGGCCCAGGAGCACGAGTACCACCTGGCTCCCTCCCCGCAGCAAAGAGCTTCTTATTAGATGCTCAGGGAGCAGAGCGTGCTGGGCGCCCGGCCACGTGCCAGCCTCCTCAGACCAGAGGCTTTGGCCATCTCTCTTGGACACATGTGGCCTAAAGCATGCTGGTGAGCCAGGATGGGGCAAAACCTCAGCGCCTCTGGGGTGCGCCGGGCTAGCTCTGGCTTCACCTCCCTGAAGACCCCAAATCTCCGGGGATAGTGGAGTTGGGAGGAAGGAGGAAAGGGAAGGCACATTTGTAGAGCAGCCACTCTGTGCCAGGCACTGGGCTAAACAAATCTTATCTCATCTGCTCCGCCGAAAGGCAGCTGCCTTTTCTGTGCTGCGTTTTGTGTTTGAGGAAGCGGAGGCTAACACATGAAGTGGCTCACCTGGGGTCACCCAGTTGCTAAGTGTTTGAGGCTGAATTAGAACTCGGGTCTTTGAGACAAGGTCCAGCATTCTCTCCAGGCTGCCATGGGTATCCTCTTGGTAACAGAGAGGAAAGCCTACGTGCCTCCTTTGCCTTTAGCCTCAAGTCTCTCCTTTTGTCAGCCATGTAACCTCTCGCAAGTCACTCGTTCTTTTATCTGCCTCAGTTTCTTCCTCTGTTAATCGAGGTTAGACTAGATGACCTCTGAGCCCTTTTCCAGCTCTTTACATAATGGTAGAAATGAAGCCATACCATGCGGTTCTGGGGCCTTGATGCAGGGGTGCAAACCCTTTTGGATTCATTCAGTCAATGAGAACTGAATGTGAACACGACCCATACATCACCCTAAGGAAGGCCTGTAAGAAGCCTCTGCATTTGGGAGTTTGGAGCAAGGATGGAGTCAAGGGAAGATGAAGGCCATCGGGGCCGAGATGGGAGATACCCAGGAGAGCCATGACTGTGCTACAGGAATAACGGACATCCCAAGGAAAAGGCGACCCTTTCCCCAGCTTCTCCTCCTGGGGTCTAGCCTGGCGTCTCCTCCTGTCTGGCCATCAGGCTCTGGGCACTAAAACCTGAATGTCGCCTGGCCCAGGAGCCCAGCCTCTGCCCCGGGGTTAGGAATTTTCCCATCTAGGGGCTTGAGCTAACCTCCAGACTTATCGTAAACTAAACAGCTCCCTGAAGCCTATGAGAAGGAAGCTGGCCGGGCCATTACATCCCCGGCTCTCTGCTGGGTTTACTACCAGCTAATTATCACAAAAGCTCCCCAAGCGCTGCATCCCCCCATTTACATGCAGGTTGTAGGGATTCTGAGCAGATGACCAATAAGGGAGCAAGGAAGGACCAAGAACTGAGCCTTTCCCAACCCCCTTCACGCTAGTGCCTTCCCTCTGTGGATGATAACTGACTGTGGATGTGCACGTTGCCAATCTTCCCCTTCCACTGGGAGCTTCTGGAAGGCAGGAACTGTGCGTGTGTGTGTGCATGTGTGCGTGTGTGTGTTTGTGTGTGTGTGTGTGTGTGTGTGTGTGTGAGAGAGAGAGAGAGAGAGAGAGAGAGAGACAGAGAGAGAGACAGAGAGAGAGACAGAGAGAGACAGAGAGAGACAGAGAGACAGAGAGAGACAGAGACAGAGAGACAGAGAGAGAGAGGCCTTTCTTTGCATCCCCAGCATGAAATAGCACAATGCCTGACACATAGTGTTTAGTAAATGCTTTGACTGACTAACTGAAGGAGCACCTATTTAATAGTCCATGTAGGCACTCGCTGGCATATATACTGCCCAGACATGAGTGAGGCTAGCCCAGCCAGGGGCCACATACCTACTACAAGTAATGGAAAAACAAGGCTGGGGGCAGCTGGGTAGCTCAGTGGATTGAGAGCCAGGCCTCAAGACAGGAGGTCCTGGGTTCAAATCTGGCCTCAGACACTTCCTACCTTTGTGACCCTGGGCAAGTCACTTGGCCCCCATTGCCTAGTCCTTTCTGCTCATCTGCCTTGGAGCCAATACACATTATTGATTCTAAGATGGAAGGTAAAGGTTTAAAAAAAAAAAAGAAAAGAAACAAGACTAGATAAGAGCTGGGGTTTGGGTGTTGGTGGGAAAGATGGAGAAGGACCAGGTGCCAAAAGCATTACAAAAGATGAATCCATAAGTCTTGGCGATATGGAAGGGTTTTATCCCTTTATAGAAGACCCAAGATGAGAAAGGGGGGAAATCCAAGATGATTTTAGGAGAATTATGATACAGAAAGGGGATGTAGGAGGGAAGGTGGTGGATGCTCAGACCAGGGAATGAATTGTTTTCCTCTTCAGTTTCAAGGAAGATTCTTTTTGTTTTTCTTTTAAATTTTTTTCTTTTTTATGACAAACTTAATCACCAATGAGAATGACCATTTCATTAGACAAGAAGAGAGGATTTTGTATATTGTCCATTTCTGTTCTCATCCAAGACATTCTTTATGCTTTAGGGTAGATTAAATTTAATATGAGTACCATGTATATGTCCCCTCTGAATAACTTGTTTCCTCCTCTATATTTTATGTATTATATATTATTTTTATTATATAGCCATACACACACACACACACACACACACACACCCTTCCCTTTTTTTTTTTTTACATTTCTATCACAACCCACCAAATCACCTTCCTACTCTGCAAACAGAAATTGCCTCTTTCAAAGAATAGATAGATTCACACCCTGACTGTTAGTGCCATATGTGAGTCCTTCACCTTTCTTGCCAAGGGCTCCATGCCCAATTCCTCCCCTTTGGGAGAGGGAGGGAGAAAAGAAATCAAGTAGCTGGCTCTGAACCATTTTAATTACTGTAGAGGTCCTACAACACCAACTTGCATGTCTCCAGCCTTCCTCATTGATTGGGCGGTTGGAATCTCACCCACCTCCAGTGTTCCAGCAGAAATTGAGTTCCAGTCTGAAACCCTGGAGCCTTCTTGACCCAGAATTCTTATTCTCCTCTTGCCCATGGACACAGCTCTTTCCTTCCTTCCTTTTTTTTCTTAAAACAACTTTGGGAAAAAAAAAATGTAGTGCCCAAAGTCTAATGATCCTACTTGGCCTTTGAAATCTGGAAAGATTGAGTAAGCAGATAGGAATGATGGTCTGATATTAGCAATTCTGAGGCAGCAACAGCTAGGTAGTACAGTGGATAGACAACCGGGCCTGGAATCAGGAAGACCTGAGTCCAAATCTGGCCTCAGATAATAGCTTCATGACCGTGGGGAAGTTGTTTAAACCTATTAGCCTCAGTTTCCTAAAATGAGCAAGAGAAGGACTTGGAAAAGTATCTTTTCTAAGAACACTCTAATGAAGTCCCAGAGAGCTAGTCATGACTGAACAAGAACAGCAATATTAGCAACTCGGAAGATGGTGTCTTCCCTTTGAGAGACATCAATAAACCCTAAAAGACTTGGTTGTATTGGGAGGAACTGTTTTGCACACTTAATTTTTTTTGTCTTTATCCTTGTGCATCTGACTTTCCAAGAATCTGTTGGCCCAAATATTGTTTCAGCCCTGCAGAAGGATTTTCTCAGAAATGACCATTGTCGATGGAATTCCTCCTGTGGTCTTTCACTGTTGGGATCTCCATGGGGCCTCACTAGGACCGAAATTCATGTCCCCATCGCTAACTCATTGTCTGTCTGATGGATGGTTCTACTTTCTCCCTGTTGTAATGAGAGGTATAAAAAGGAGAGTCTTGGAGAAGATTCCCCCAAAGCACAAGTACTGATTGCCTTTATCTCTGCAATCTCTAAAATGTAGCCACTGAGACTAGTGAAGGACCTCCTCTTCCCTTTCTGAGGACATCTGACTAAACATGTTACATCGTGGGTGAGAGGCAAGAGGTCTCTACTACAGATTTTCATCTAGGACTTGGGCTGCCATCAGATATTTGAAGGATTGTCATGTGGCTGAAGGATTAGACTTAATTGTTTTGGCCCCACAGGGCAAAAGCAGGAGCAATGTGGGGAGGAGCTGGAGTGGAGCTCAAAAAGGCATATTTAGGTTTGAGGTCAGGAAAAGCTTCCTAAAGATGAGAGTTATTCCAAGGTGGAATGGGCAGCCTGGAGAGCTGGCAGGCACTTCCCTCATTCCTTGAGGTGGCTCAATAGATTGAGAGCCATATCTAGAGAGGGGTGGTCCTGAGTTCAAATCTGACCTCAGACCCTTCCTAGCTGCGTGACCCTGAGCAAGTCATTTAACCCCCATTGCCTAGCTCTTACCATTTCTTCTGCCTTGGAACCAATACACAGTATTGATTCTGAGGTGGAAGGTGAGGACTTAAAAAAAGCAAAAGAAAAGATCGGACATCCACTTTTCGGGTTTTTGATGTGTCCTATTCCTTTTGGGTTGAGAAGATAGCTGATGAGGACCTGGCCAGCCCTGAAATTCTGTGATTCTGGGAGAAAGCTAAGCCTCGTGGAGGCAGATGTTGGGTTGGTTTCCCTGGGAGCTAAAAAGGAGAAGATCCTTAGTTGGAATGTCCTGGACAGCCAGGGTCAGCATGAGGGTCTTGGGGAGCCCAGGGAGACAATGCTGAGGACAAACTGGACAAGCTCAAAGGAAAGGGAACATGGCACATGTGGAGCATCCTGCTTTCAGCTGCTGGAAGGCTTAATGCTGGATCCCAGCTATATCACTGATGATCTGGGAGACTGGGAAAATCACTGCAGCTCTTTTGCTTCCTAATCTGAAAAAATGAGGGGATTGGACTAGATGAAGTGGGATGTCACTTCTAGCCCTAGATCATCTATGATCTTGTGATTTCTGTGCCTAACCACTTCTCCTCATCACTCTTTCCCTCCCCCTCTCTCTTCTCCCTCCATCTCTATCCTCCCTCTTTCATCTTCCTTATTTCCCATTCCCACTCTCTTCCCCTCTCCTTTTTCCTCCTTCTCTCTCCTTCTCTCCTCTTTTCTCCTTCTACCTGTGTCTTTCCCTTCTCCCTCCCTATCTCTTCTCCATCTTCTCCTTTTCCCTCTCATTGTTCCTCTTCTTATTCTCTCTCCCTCTCTGTCTTCTCCCTTTCTCTCCTCCTCTCTCTTCCCCTTCTCCCCTTTCCCTCTGTCCCTCTTTCCTTCCCTTTTTCTCCTCCCCTTTTTCCTCTCCCTCCCTCTCTCTCTCTTTTCCTCCTCTCTCCCTCTCCTTTCTTCTCCCTCCCCCTTTCCCTCTCTCGTTCCCTCTCTCCCCACTCCTTCTCCTCCCTCTCTCCTTCACATTCTCCATTCAGGATGAGGTCCCAGTCACCTCTGATGCAAGAAAGCCTGGCTTTGGCTTAAATTCCCCTTGATGTCTGGCTGTTGGGACAGGAGTTCTCTGAAGATGTGTCAGAGCAAAAAAAAAAAAAAAAAAAAAAGAATCTGTGAGACAGTCTAGTGGGGAAAAAATGCAACAAACCTTGGCGTCCTTTAGTCATCATTATCTTGCTGCAAACAAAAGGGAGACCTGGTTCTGCTGAGGAAGAGTCAAAAATCTGCCTTTTGGGGAGCAGGAAACTCCCACAAAATCTGCTTGCAAAAGGAGGATTACCTGGGGTTTGAGGAGCTTGGCTGTCATGATGTCCCTGCAGATAGTTCTCAAGGAAACGGCTATTTCTTTTAAAAGTGACCCTTGACGGACTTCTCTACTAGCAGCAATGCAAGGATCCAGAGCAAGGCTGAGGGACTTATGAGAAAGAAAACTAGCCACATTCAGAGGAAGAACTGTGGGAGGAGAAACACAGAAGAAAAACAACTGCTGGAACACGTGGGCTGATGGGGATGCAGACACTAAACAATAACTCTAGTCCAACTATCAATAATATGGAATTAGGTCTTGATCAATGATACGTGTAAAACCCAGAGGAACTGTGCGTCGGCTATGGGGGATTAGGGGGACTTGGGGGAGAGAGAAAGAACATGAAACATGTAACTAGGGGAAAATATTCAAAATAAAAATTAAAAAAATAAAAATAAAAGTGACCCTTGAATGTGGCTTCTCTCATCTGAACAGGATAGCTGGGAAGTGGTGGAAGGACTCCGGGGAGAGATGACTTGCACCCAGGAGCCTCAAATCCAGAAGGGCTTCCTGCTGAAGAAGAGGAAGTGGCCTCTCAAGGGCTGGCACAAGGTAGGAATTGGAAGCTTGCCTTACCTGTCTTTGTAACTTCCTGCTTAGTCACTTTGGGTGAGGGTCTTGGGCCCTGCCAAGCTCCATTTGTGGAGAGGCTCCATTAAAGCCACTTCTGTAGTTGACTTTGCCTTGAGCTACCTCAGCAATATGTGCTTTTCTTCCAACAGAGATTCTTCTTCTTGGAGAAAGGGATCTTGAAGTATGCCAAGAACTTGGCTGACGTAAGTCTCTAACCGTTTGTCCACCTCTGCCTCAGAGGGCCAGATTGTCTTCAGCAGGGTTGGAAAGCTTGTCCAGTTGCTGAATAACTCGCCTCTGAAAAGTAAAGAGCCACATGGGGTGGGGGTAGGGCCTTACTTTTTTGAGATGGGACCTAAAGGGACAACAATTGGAAACCCGGTCCTGTGGGCTGTTGTGTTCATTCCAGTGTGATGTGATTCTGACCAGGTAGAGAGGGAGAAGCTCCATGGATCCATCGATGTCGGGCTCTCTGTGATGTCCGTCAAGAAGTCTTCGAAATGCATAGACCTCGATACAGAGGAACACATCTACCATCTCAAGGTGAGAAGCCTCCCCCCAGAGGTCTCATCTTGGCGCCCATCGTGACCAAAGCTTCCATGCTTAGAATTGCCTTAGACGTGCTACCAGCTCCCCAGTGCTTCCATGCCGTGGGAGCTCCGCCAATAACCATGGCGCCAACTGCCAAGCTTGTAGTGAGGTCCAAAGGAGACAACAATGTAGATGAAGGACTTTGCAGACTTCCATGTGCTCTGTGATTGCACGGCAATCGAGCTGGCCTTGACAATAGAGAGACTCAGGTTCAAATCCTATGTTTGACTCAACTTGTCTGTATTACCCTGGGTAAGTCACTTAATCTGACAGAGTCCCAAGAAAAGCTCCTAAGACCTTCTGTTTCAGAGAAGATGCTCATCAGAATTGGGGGGAGCATGAGGAGTGTCAGTAAAATCATAGGAAAAAAGGAAGGAAACAAACACTTATAAGGGCTGTACAAATATCATCTCACTTATCTTGACAGCAATCCTAGAGGTAGGTGTTATTGTCTTGTCCAAAGAAACTGAGGCCAGCAGTGATTAGGTGCCTTGTCCAGGGCCACACAGCTAACAGGTGTCCGAGGCTGGATTTGAACTCAGGTCTTTCTGACTCCAAACCCTGTACTCTGTCCACTGTACCACCCAGCTGCCTAGATAACTAATTCCAAGTCAGTTGTTATTTGTATGACCTGGTATCATATTATGTTCCATTGTTATGTTGTGATACTAAACTGCATTGTGTCATCTCACGCAAGGCCACAAAAGATAACTTAACGATTTGGAGATAACAAATTCTATCAAATATATTTGTGATCTAGCAATCATTATTCTTTTTTTGGTGGGGGGGGGGGGTCAAGTGACTTGCCCAGGGTCACACAGCTGGGAAGTGTCTGAGGCCAGATTTGAACCTAGAACCTCCCGTCTCTCCTGGCTCTCCATCCACTGAGCTACCCAGCTGCCCCCAGCAATCATTATTCTTAATAAAGGATCCTGAAAATAATGATGTCCATCTTAAAGACCTCAAAACATTTTCCAGTTGATCTATATTAGAATCTGTTGGGACTCTATTCTGCAAATTTAAATCTACGTCAATAATACCACAAAGCTGGGGTTTCCTTAGTGTGGGTAATTCCTTTCAAGGAGGCAGATTGCAGAACCCTCCGCAAATTAATCAGTGGAAAATGACATTAAAGAGAATTCTTGATTGATAGGACATGGCAGAATTTACACAATGCACCGAAGCTGTTCCTTTTAGAGGAAAATCTATATCCACGAGCTCTTAGATTAATAGAGGAGAAAACAGGAGGCCCTAAAAGTTGCAGATTAATCAATTTTCTCCAAGAGTTTCTGTGGCCAAAATATTCATTACTTATGGTTGTGTTGCAGGTCAATAGCTCAGGGCAGGAGAAGCCTCGTGTACCCTGGCTGCTCCCCAGGAGTTACTGGCCTCCGTCCCCAGGACTAACACACAGAGCTCTGGGAGATTCTAACTTTTAGGAGACTCCCCAGAATTCTTCCCTGCTTTCCCTAGAGCAAGGGAGCTCAGCTAATGGATTCGGACCCCTCCCCGGCTTGCAGCCCATGAAGCTGGGCGGCCCATCCACATTCCCCCCTTTTCTCCCACGTCCGGGGAGATTCCCCACACTCAGAGCGTGTTACATTCTGCGTATAGAGACATTAGAATCGATTCAAGAATAAGGAGAAGAGAAAAACCTTCCAGAGCTTTTTGTCTAGGAACTGGACAGCGGTGGCCATCTGAGGACCCTGAGAGAGCGCCAACTACTGCCCTGGTGAATAGTCGCTAAAAATGTTTGTTCGCCATTAACTTGAGTTTCTAGAAAAGTTGGAATTCTGAACCGCTGAAGTCTGGAGCAAGAAGGAGGAGGAATTCTGGTGTTATTTACAATTATACTAACTAGCAGCATTTCCAGGCCTCGCTTCTGATTAGGGCGGATAATGAAGTCGTTGCATTTTTCGAATTTGGACTTTTCATTCGGTGGCCCTATTTCATATAATTATAACTTATATATAACTTATATATATAGTCCAAACTTGCACAGGAGCCTTTGAAAGGGAGAATGGTTTGCACTGTTAGAACTCAGCTGCATAGAACTTTGAAGGTTTGTTAAATGCTGCAATTTCATTTGCTTCTCCCAACAACCCTGGGAGGTAGGTGCTATTATTATTCCCATTTTATAGATAAAGAAACTGAGGCTCTGATGGCTATGTGATTTGCCCAGGGTTATACAGCTAAAAGGTATTTTTGCCCACCATCTCGAAGGGGCAGATGTTTACATACTAATTAATGTGTTTAATTGTTTTTAAACCCTTATCTTCCATCTTAGAATCAATCCTGTGTATTGGTTCTAAGGCAGAAAAGCAGTAAGGGCCAAGCAATGGGGGTTAAGTGACTTGCCCAGGGTCACACAGCTGGGAAATGTCCACCAAGCTGCTTCTGGTTTTTAAAGCCTAGAGGAACTCTGTCTGAAGTAGCCTTTTCCTTTCTTCCTCGTTTCTACCTCAGAGAATCCCTTCCTTCCTATATAAGATTTAGCTTAGAGTTTGCTTCCTTTGCAAACCCTCCCTCCCCCCCCAAATTATTTTGTATATAATTATCTCTCTTACTATATATATATATATATATATATATATATATATATATATATATATATATATATATATATTGTAAGCTCCTTGAGGGTGGGGATTGTTGAATTTTTTGGCTGGTGTGTTTTATTTTGAAGGATTCATTTTGCCAATTACACGTAATAGCACATTTCCCATAAGTTTTCCAAAGTTATATGATCCAAATTGTCTCCCTTCTTCTCCTCCCTGTCCCTTCCCGGAGATGGTAAACAATTTGATCTGGGTTCTACATTAGAGTATCTTTGTCTACTGTCTTAACTTTGCACAGTGCCTGGCACATTCAAATAAAGTGTAGGCCTTGTTGTTCAGTTGTGTCCGACTCCTGGTGGCCCCATTTGAAGTTTTCTTGGCAAAGATCCTGCAGTGTTTGGCTACTTTCCTTCTCCAGTTCATTTTACAGACAAGGAAACTGAGGCAAACAGGATTAAGTGACTTGCCCAGGGTTATCTAGCTTGTAAGTGAATGAGGCTGGATTTGAACACAAGCCTTCCTGACTCCAGGCCCAGCACCCTTATCTCATGTGGCACCTGTCACAAAGTGTGTGCTTACTGATTGCTTGCTTGACTGAACTGAATCATTGCAATATCGTTTTTATTGCTGTCGTTTTGCCCAAGGCGTGTATCATTGGACCCTCAAGACAAGTTAGCAAATTCGTACCAAAAAGTAAACGTTTTGTTGAATTCTGAATCAGGAATGGTGAAATCCTGCTTACTTGCCCTCCCTGGAGGAAGGGGTTTCTGACAGCCCAGCGCCGAGCCCCAGGGGCAGGTTGAGACCCTCCTGGTCCTTTCTGCCCTATTACATGACAGACTTATTCAGCGAGAGAATGAGTGGCACATCTGGTGAGCCGAAGTGAAGAGAAGAGTGGCTTGTCTCAGAGAATCCTAGAAACGACTTGGACGACAGATCAGAATCATTAGTAATAAACCCATTTCTTGTTTATTGCCCGCGTTAGTGATTTGGAAATAGTGCCGTAGTTGGGCTCGCTTTAGAGATGGCCAAACAATCTCCCACGTGCCGCTGGGACTTCCCATTTCCTTCACAGACTGTCTCCCCTTCAGACAGCATCACTCCAGCCTGGTAGATTTCTGGTATTCCAAGAACCTCAATTCAACCAGCATTCGGCATTTGTCTATTTGGCAGGGTGCTGTTGGGAGGGTCTTTTGAGTATAGACCAATAAAGGAAGAGCTGGGGTGGGCTCTGCCAGTCTACTTTTTTTTTTTTTAAACCCTTAACTTCTGTGTATTGGCTCCTAGGTGGAAGAGTGGTAAGGGTGGGCCATGGGGGTCAAGTGACTTGCCCAGGGTCACACAGCTGGGAAGTGTCTGAGGCTGGATTCGAACCCAGGACCTCCCCTCTCTAGGCCTGACTCTCCATCCACTGAGCTACCCAGCTGCCCCACCAGTCTACTTTTGATGGGGATTGTGCTTGGCATGTTCCATGAGATCTCAAGCCTCTCTCTTTTAGGTGAAGTCCGAGGAAGTCTTTGATGAGTGGGTGGCCAAGCTCCGTCACCACCGAGTATATCGTCAAAATGAGATCGCCATGTTCCCACGAGATGTGAACCATTTCTTCCCTGGGTCCACTGTCACAGACTCTGCCTCTGGAGTATTTGACTCTGTTTCAAGTAGGAAGGTAGGTAATACAGTGTGGATCTGGGCATCGGGAGGAAGGAAGGAGGGAGGGAAGGAAAGACTCTTTGTCCACCTGACACCCAGATCTGCGAGGGCGAAGGGTTTGGGAAGAGGGAATGGATAGTGATGAGTGTCCGAGACGAGGGAGGTCATTGTCCTCCCATTCTCCATCCTGATCAGAGCTCACTTGTGTCTTTAGTCCTGATGGCCACATTTTGGAAAGAATATTGACCAGCTGCAAAGCGTCCAGAGGAAGGGAATGAGGGGAGTGAGCGGCCTTGAGTTTTTGATACACAAAGAGCAGTTGAAGAAACTGAGGGAGTTTGGCTTGCAGAAGAGTGGGCTCAGGGCTAGGAGGCAGGAGAACTCTGGTCAGGAACTTGAAGGGCAGCCACATGGGAGAGGAATTCTATTTGTCCTGCTCGAGCCCAGAGAGTAGAGCTGAGGGAAACTTGAAGATAGGATGGTTGGGGCTGCAGGTCATTTAGGGATAGGATTATCCCAAGGCTGAATGGGTTAGTGAGCTTCCAGTCATTCAAAGTCTGTAAGCAAAGGCTGGATGACCTTTTATTATGGAATTTGTTCAGAGGATTCTTATTCAGGTTGGACTAGGGGCTTCTGGTCCCTTCCAAGACAGAGTTTTTGTGCTAAACTAGAACCTGTTTCACATGCATGAATACATGTGCAGATACAGCAAGATTTAGAAGGCAGAAGTTCCACACAGATATATAGTACTTGATTACTACAAAGCTTTGTTCCATGAGACAGGGAACACAAATATTATTATTCCCATTTTACAGATGAGAAAAACCGAGGCTCAGAGAGGTTAAAAAAAATTTTTTTTTGTTTAAGTTGCTTAACTGAAAGAACTGGAATTCACACCCAGTGTCTGCCGACTTAGGCCATTGATCTTCTCATGACACTCTCTTTCCTTGGTACTATTTTTCCTCTAGTGCTTAATTATTTAACTAGGGCAACCAGATCATTTACTAAACGTAGGACAGTAAGAGTAAGTAGAATAGAATATTCTCTAATTCTCTCCCTCTTTCTCTTCCTCTCTCTTTTTCTCCCTTCTTTCCTTTTTCTGTATCTCTTATCTTTCTCCTTTCTCTTGCTCTCCCTCTCTTCTGCCTCTCCCTGCTCTCTCTTTCTCCCTCTTCCATTCTTTTGCCCTTCCTTTCTAATTTTCCTTTCCCTTTTTTTTCACTCTCTCCTCCCTGTCTCTCTCACCTAACTTGACCTCAGTTTTCCCCTCTGATCGTCAAGGACAAACTCACGTGGCCATGACTCTTTGCAAAAATACATTCCAAATGATCTTTCACTGTTGGCTGAGTGTGTGACATTGTTGTCATTTGGTAGTAGGAGAAGCCAGGGAATGTAGCTCAAGGTCAGATGATGGCTCCCTGGCATGATAGGACAGACTCCCTGGGCCTCAGAGGGTCCCGTAGGTCTCTGTGCCAGGCTCCATCCCAAGGCAGACCACCTTGGCGTCTTCTCAGCCAGACATCTCAGATGTGTTTTCATTTCTGATTGCCTTTGTTGTCTGTGGAACAGCGCAGCAGTATATCAAAGCAGAGTTCACTGCAGACGGGAAGCAGTCTGTCGTTCGGTTGTGGAGAAGCCCGAGTCCCCATATGGCCCCATTCTTCCGAAGACATGGAAAAATGCTCCAAAGGTAATGTCACCGGAGCTTGACTCATTCTTATCCTCAAAGGGATGCTTTTATTTTCCCTTCCCCTCTTCCCCTCTTCCGCTTCTTCTTGGCTCCTGATTGGAGACAAGGTCATGGGATGGGACTCGAGGAGCATCTCTTCCCATCCGTGGCTTCCTCTGATGGGAAAACTGAGGTCCAAAGGGAAGTGACTGGCCCACGGTCACCTCATGGAATCAGATTAACTATAGAGACAGCCCTTCAGGTTGTGCTTTCAAATCTGCCACATTCTCTGACGTGCCTTGGCTCACGGAGGCCTCACACCAGCCCTAGAAGGAGAGTCCTACAGGCCTTACTCTGCAGATGAGGAAACCAAGGTCCATTAAGGCAGTGACTCTCCAGTGGTCACACAGCTAGTATACCTCTGAGGTAGGATTTGAACCTAGATCTCTCCTGAATCTAAGCCTTCACCACATTGTCTTCTCTGTCACAGCTAAAGCAATGCATCTTTGGCAGTGAAGATTACGTCATGGCATAAAGGACAGCGCCCTGGTTCTACAGTCTGAGGACTGGAGTTTGAATCTCCCTTTAAAAACAAAAAACAAAAAAACACCTTACCTTCAATTTTAGGATCGATACTACATATTGGTTTCACGACAGAGAGTGGTACAGGCTAAGCAGTGGTGGATAAGTGATTTGCCCAGGGTCACACAGCCATGAAATAAGGCCAGATTTGAACCATGTCTAGGCCTGGCTCTATGAAACTCCACTTCTAATGAAGCCATTCTGTCACTATGGGCCTCAGTTTCTTCCTTTGTAAACTGAGGGAATTGGTCTAAATGGCTTCTGGCTGTATCTAACTTCAGATCTTAAATATGGGGCTGAAATCTCTTGTGGGTTGTCACTTTCTCCTCTGGGCTTCTGCCTCAGATTAGCTGAGGCGGCATTCTCTGGCTCTTAGTCCAGTGCCCTTTGCCCTGCCTTGTTTTCCTCTCAGAAGTAAGGGGTTAGACTTGATGACGTCTCCCGGCTCTTAGCTAATGAGATGTGTCAGATCAAAGCCTGGCAGGTCGCCTTTGACCCACGTGAGCTTTGTCCTCCCAAGCTGCCTCAACTTTGCCCTTGGAAAGCTGCCTTTGCCACGAGGTCTTTTCTAGAGTCCAAGGTGAGACATCTAAGACACAAGCTGCCAGCAGTGACTTGATACCAGGGAAGGAAGAAGTCACAGAAAATGCAAACATTAGAGTTAGTTGTGGGTTTAGGGAAACTAGGCCAGGTACGACTTCAGAGCTGAATATCTTGGCAAACCTGTGGGGACTACTTTTGGGGGGGAAATCTGAATCCTCCATGAGGAGAAACACAGCGTGATAGTTTGATGTCAGCCATATTCCAGATTAGTGCCTTCTTTCTGACATCGCAGCCTAGCTTGGTGCTGAAAACAGGTGTTAAATTGGGACAGTCATTTCTAAGGAGTTGTAGCTGGCCTGAAAATCGATATCTCAGCATGGGGATGGGAGTGAGGGGATTGGCTCTTATAGACCCCAGGAGAAGACATGAAATCAGAAGTACCCAGGATAAGGAGCCCTCAGCACATCAACCCAACGAGATCTCAGATCCCCAGAAGAATCGCTGGATAGAAAACTGATCTGGAAACACCCTTAGATCCACCCAATCTGCTTAATGCCCTCCAGAAGTCTGCCACAAGCCCAGTCTGAACTAGCTCTGCTGGAATTGAGGCATGCCTGCTCTTCTCAGGATATAATGCCTAAGCCTATTTTCTTCAAATGTCTGATTGTTATTCATTTCTAAACTGGAAATAAATGAAGGATGTAGGGTCAAAGAACTGGAAAAGGAGCTTAGAGACCACTGAGGCCAACCCTCTCATTTTATCTATAAGGAAACCAAGGCTTACCAAGATTTAGTAGCTGACCTCCAAATCCCAAAGGGAGTGAGGGAGGATTGAGGCTGTGGAGAATTGGAATTCAAGACCCCTGACTCCAGCACCAGGGCTCTCTCCCTTGGACCGCACTTGTTTCATGGACCCAGTAAATTAAATGAATATTTATCAGTCCCTTAAGTTTTGCCTTTTTTTTTAAACCTCACAGTTATTTCCAATAGATAACCCTTTCTTGTAACAAGGAAAAGGTGATGATGCAGGGTCAACCACAGAAACATCTGACAATGTATACTGTATTCTGCCCCTCGGTCCCCCACCCCTCTAACAAGAGAAAGGTGGCTCTTTCATTGTCTGCTTTCTGGGACTGAGATTGGTTGTTCCAGCTCATCAGGGTTCAGCTTCCATTTAGGGTTGTCTTTGGTGACCTGATTGGACTTATTGCGTATACCTTCTTCTTGCTGAGTAATTCATGTACATCTTCCCACATATCCATTGCTTTAGCACACTCAGATTCCATTCATATACTACAATTGGTGGACCAGGATCACATCCTGGCTCTGCCTTTTACTGTCTGTGTGGCCTTGGGCAAGTCACTTCCATTTCCCTAGGCATTGATTTCTACTTTTGTAGAACAAAGGGTTTAGCCTAGTTAACCCCTATGATTCCCTTTCCCCTTTAACCCTCCCTTCCTTTAATATTGCTTCACTTTCTTCCTTTTTTCCCTTTTTCACTGCTCATATTCCTCCAGACCTGGCCCACTGTCACACCTACTTGATAGAAATGAGCCAACTTCTCCAGAGCATGGAGGTTCTTCACAGGACTTACTCTGCACCGGCGATAAATGCTCTTCAGGTCAGTTCGATCCTCCCAGGCTTGCTCTCCTTCAGCCTCCTCTGCCTTTCTTTCTCCCTTGTCTGGGACTAACAGATGTTTGTTGCTGTGGCCAGTGGGCTGGAGGGGGGATGGAGCTTGGTGCTGCCCCGTGGTCTGCCTGGGCTCGTCCTATGGAGCCTCACGCTCTCTCCTTTCTTTCCTCTCGTGATGAAGGGTGGCGCTTTTGAAAGTCCCAAAAAGGAAAAAAGACCCCACAGACGGTGGAGGGCAAGAGCTATTAGCAAAGAGGCCAAAGGAATGCTGCAGGTAACCCGAGCCCTTGGGATGCTTGTCCTTCTCCCCTTCCTATTCGGCTCTTTGCCAAAAAACATCTTCTAGATCACACGCCTATAGAAATGGAGTCAGGAATACCCCCGGCCCTTTAGACAAGTGGGCAAATGAGCCAGTCTCTGAGGACCTAGTTAGTGACTCACTCCCAAAAGGTCCTGGATGCATGAGGAAAGCTATGGAGCAACGGTCGGCAACCTTTTTGGCCGTGAGAGCCATAAACGCCTGCGGAGGGAGGAGGATGGAGGCGGAAGGCGCTGGAATATGGGGCGAGGGCTGAAGGGCCCCCTGGGGCACATCCTGGGGCTCTGCCCGGACTGGCCGGTCAGGAGGTGGAGCCAGATATGGCTCAAGAGCCATACGTTGCCAACCCCTGCTATAGAGGTTGACTTCTAGATGATGAAGAGATGAGAGAAGGCTCTTTCTTGGGGAGGGGAAAGGATGGGATCGTTGACATCAGAAAATGGTGGTCGACTGGTGATTCCAAAGCATCCCAAGGACTTCCCATTTTCTCCTTTTCTCTGACTCATCTCAGCTCTCCTTCCCTGCTTGAGTTTGGCCTTTGGTGGTTGATGGTGTCAATCCCCACCGGCGCAGATTCTGCTGAGTCTACAGCTCAGAATCTGAGGCCCAGAGCTGCTGAGGGGCCGTGCCTTGTCCAACTTCTTGTGTCCCTTCTACTCACAAAGTGCCTCCCACTCCCCACCCCAGTGGCTCCATGTGTTGTGCTTGCAGCTCCCCCTCCCCAGCCCTTCACAAGCTGTTGTGAAGGTTTCCAAAGGCACTTGTATAGCCAAGCTTTCCATATCTCACAGGGATATTCTCCAGGCGGAAGAGACAAGGTTTGGGGGGTTCTGTGGTGAGGGCTGCTTGAATGGTCTATGGCTGCCTTTAAAGCTGGGAACCACAGGTTCAGGGAATCACAGATTTGGAGCTAGAAGTCCTCTCTCCTCATTTTACCAAGTAGAGAATTGAGTTAGGTTAGCTGCAGTCAGCTGGTGACTCAGTGGATGGAGAGCCAGACCGGGAGATGGGAAGTCCTGGGTTCAGATCTGACCTCAGACACTTCCTTGTGGGGAGAGAGGAGAACTCACCATATTCTGCCCCTTAAGAAAGATTCTCCTGTTGGTGTCACCCCAGGTCCCCAAGCCTTATTCTGGCCCAGTCAGGCTTCACGCGTCCAATCCGAATTTGTCAACGCTCGATTTTGGGGAAGACAAAAATTATTCCGATGGCTCCGAAACCTCCTCAGAATTTTCCAAAATGCAAGAAGACTTGTGTCACATTGCACACAAAGGTACGTCTGCTAAGTTTTTTTTTTCCTGATATATTTACTGGAATGTTGCTAAAAGCATTTCTCATTATGGTACCTCTAAGACTTGACTGCTGGTCATCCTTAGCTCTTATGAATTGATGGTCTTGCTCCAGGGATCCCCTTGTTCATTGTCTTTTATTTTTTTAATTAAAGTATCTAATATTCTCAGAGAGTTGTCTTGAGCATGAGAGATCAAGTGACTAGTCCTGGGTCACACAACCCAGATGTGTCGGAGGTGGGACTTGAAACACGGGCTTCCTGCCTGTCTGCTCTCTAGCCGTGATGCCAATTTCTTTCTTTTTCTTCTTCCCTCCACAAATATTATAATAATAGTAATAATAGTAGTAGTAGCAGTAATAATGATGATAATAATAATAATAATAATAATTCTGCTTCCTCAATAGGAACAGTAGCCCCCCAAAGCAGAGTAGTTTCCTCATTCTCAAGGTCCAGTCCAAGTCTGCGCTGCCATTTTGAACAGGTACTCAGCAGTCCAGCGCATCTGCGACCTCGTATAGAGGTGCTTCTTCCAAAGTCACATCCGGTGACCCATCCCTTCCTGCCCACCTCGTGGCACGCTTGTGCTTCATCTTCCATAGTTCCCCCAAAGGATTTACAGGCTATTAGCCTGGGACCTTGCTTGATTTCTCTTTTCCTCTCAAGGATACCCTTTCGACACCTGGGCTGCCCACTGATCGTCCTTCAGCCCATCATCCTATTCCTGCTCGAATGTCCTATCAATTAATATTTAAGTGCCAGGCATTGTGCCTGGTGCTAGAGACCCAAATACAGGTAAAAGGCCATCCCTGCCCTCAAGGAACTTCCAATCTAATGGGAGAGGCAAGAAGCATACCGATATAGAGAAGGCAAGCTATCGTCATTCCTTAGATGAAGCCCTTAATTCCACTTTTTCATAATTTCTTATTCATGATGTCCTATAGCCTGCGCAAGCCCATTCACTCCTCTTTCTCACCCTCTGGGCAATAGTAATTTATGGTGGATCCTAGATCTAGGCCTGGAAGGAACGTGAGAGTCCATTTTCCTCAATACAGGCATTTTGTAGTTGAGAGAACTGACTTCCAGAGGAGGGAAATGATTTGTCCGAGGTCACACTGGTCCATAAGAAGGAGAGCCAAGATTTGAACTCAGCCCCTCTGACTCTAAACTCAGAACTCTTTTCTCTGTCCAAGGCTGCTTTTCAGCTTTTGAGAAGCCCACTTCTCCTTGATTTGTGGCCATACGGAAATCCTGGAAGAACACCAGCATTAAAAAGATGAGCTTTGGTTTCAAGAATGAGTTAAAAGATGCAATTTGTTGGGTCATAAATCTCAACCTTTAAGACGAAATTGCATCAACATCCATTTTTTGCAAAATGATCTATTTGTTATTTCATTTGTCCCCCACAAGGACCCCGAGAGGGGAGCATTATTATAATTATCTCCATTTTGTGGATGAAGAAACTGAGGCAGCCAGAGGTTAAAGGATTTTCCCTTTGAGGCAGCATTTGAACTCAGGTCTTCTTGACCCCAAGGTCAGCACTCTCCACTCTACCGTCTGGCTACCAAAGTAGTTGATTAATCAGTGCTAGTTAAATGAGTGAATTAATGAACAAATGAATGAATACACTTAAGCTCACTACAGTGCTATGAGCTTGAGGCTACTTGACTATCCCGACTGTGTCCCTGCGTTCCTTTCGCCTTGGGGTATTTGTGGCTGGCTGGCATTCCCACGTTAGGCTCCTACCTCCGGGTTCAGGTGTGTGGCACTTCCTGGTCCGAGTGGGCAACAGGGACGTGGGGGTCCTGCTCTTACTCTGCCCTGGTCGTGTTTCATCTCCACTCTTGCCGCCAGCTCCGAGTGCCTCATTTTTGGAAGGACGTGGACTAGTTGGGCATACGGGAGGGAGGTGAGCAGGGCAGTGAGGGTTCACCCGGTTCCTTTGAAGGAGTTGGGGATGCTCAGTGTGCAGAAGGCTCAGGGGACACCCGAGAGCCCTTTTAGAGAAGGTCGATCAGTCTTGTTCTCCTTGAACCAAAGAACGGACTAAGGAAGAGAGAGCTGAAGTCACTCTAAGGCAAGTCGAGGCCCCTGGAGAGGACAAGCTAAAGGGGGAACCTCAGGCAGGGGTGGGCTCCTTCCTCCTGGCCATCATCAAACCAAAGCCAGCTGGTCTCTTACTGGGCCCAGGGTAGGGTGGGGGTGGGGGGGTCCTTATTCAAGGATGAGTTGGACGGTGTGGCTTTTGGTTCTGGGATCAGAGACGTGGAGCTGAAGTCAGCACTATGCTGGAGGCTGTTGAGGATCCAAAGACTTAGTCTTTTCTATCCGCCATATTTTATAGGTCCCAGAGAGGGCGAATGACCTGCTCATTGTCACACAGTGGCAGACTCAGCTTTTGGCCATTTTAATCTTGTTCCTCTCCATTGGAGCTGGGGGATCCAGCTCTCCACCCCACCTGCTTGTCTTTTCCTCTCCACATGACCACATCTTTTCTTCCCTTTCTCTTTGCTCCCTGTAAGATTAAAATGAATATCCCACAACTCCAAGTATTCTATTTTATAAGGTTTATTAATAATCACTTGAAGTAGAAAGAAAACAAACTACAAGATTGAGAATTTCAAAACTAATTATCTAACAGCCGGCTTTCCCAGCCATGATCTGGGGAGGGGGGCAGGAGGGGGGAGAGAGAGAGAGAGAGAGAGAGAGAGAGAGAGGCTACACAAAATTTATATCTTGGGAGCAGCTGGGTAGCTCCGTGGATGGAGAGCCAGGCCTAGAGACGGGAGGTTCCTAGGTTCAAATCTGACCTCAGACACTTCACAGCTGTGTGACCCTGAGCGGGTCACTTGACCCCCATTGCCCATATTGACTCAAAGACAGAAGGTGAGGGTTTTATTAAAAAACAAACAAACAAAAAAACAACTTATATCTTCCCTATGTTAGTTACATTACATAGATGAGATGCTGGGAAAGAGTCTTGGGGAGCAAAATTCCAATTATACACCCCTGAACCACAAGCACTGATCCTCGTTATGGCCATGTTTCCAGAGCTCTGGGATTTATTGGACTGGCGTTTGGGAACTCTTTCTAGTTGTACTAGAGCAGAGAGGACGTTGCTCCAGTGCTCTGAGGCTGGCAAAGTTCTCTGCATAGGTTTCCTTATTTGAGCCTTGAAACATCCTGTGAAGAAAGTGCTCCCATTTTACAGAGGAGGAAAAATGAGTCTCAGAGTTTGAGATTTTCGTAGAATCACAGGACTAGGCAAGGTCTGGGGAAGAATTCAAACCCCAGTTCTTTTGTCTAAATCTTATAGACAGTTTTCACGTTGGAGTATCCAACACATTTTATTTTTTTTTTTTTTTTCAGAAAAGATAATGTACACTATTCCTTTATAGAATACGAGAGTCCTGAATGTTGTCATCCTTCAGTTATTTCAGTTGAGTCTGACTCTTCATGACCCCATTTGGAATTTTCTTGGAAGATACTGGAGTGTTTGCCATTTCCTTCTCCGGTTCCTTTTATAGATGAGGAAACTGAGGCAAGCATGGTTAAGTGACTTGCTCAGAATCACCCCGCTATTAAGTGTCTGGGGCTGGATTTGAACTCAGGAAGAAAAAATCAGCACTCTATCTCCACTGTGCCATCTAGCTGCATGTCCTGAGTGTTATCTAGTATTAAAAAAATGTTCCCTTAGGAGAGACTCCGAGGCCCACTTCCTGCAGGCGTCTGAATTACCCTCTGTGACCACCACCGCCCTTCATGTTTTAAAACACTTGACATCCGTGATCTCATCTGAGACTCATAAGAATCCTTTGAGGTAGAAAGTATTATTGTCCCCATTTTGCAGATGAGAAAACTGAGGCTAAGAAAGTTAAGTGACCTGCCTTGGGTCATACAACTAATGATTGTAGACTAGATTGAATGTAGGCCTCCCCAGCCCCAAGCTCAGCCCTCTGGGCAGTCTGCCGCAGTCTGGCTAATGCGGTTTTGTTATTCCTTCTCTCGAGTCTCTCCAAAAACCAGCTGGCCCCCAAAGGAGAGGACCGACGGGCTCTTCACCTCCTGTCTGAATCCAAAGGGACTCCGGCAAGGAAGGAATTCCAGGGGTAGTTCTGGGCTACCTCAGTGCCTTTCAATCTTAGTTAAAGAAATGAGATTAAAGGTGACCCAGAGAGTCCAGCAGGGTGGTACTTGGGATGCTGCCCAAGAGGGTTTTCTGAATTGTTTCTTTAACTTTTTTCTGAGAATTAGGGAGCAGTTTTACCAAAACACACATGTCTACACAGTAGGAGGCATGCCCTACCCATGACTTGCTTGAAAGAGATTCAACAGGGACAGCCAGGTGACTCAGTAGATAGCCAGGCCTAGAGATGGGAGGTCCTGGGTTCAAATCTGGCCTTAGACACTTCCTAGCTGTGTGACCTTGGGCAAGTCACTTAACTCCCATTGCCTACCCTTACCACTCTTCTGCCTTAGAAGCAATACATAGTTTTAATTCTAAGATGGTAGATAAGGGTTTAAAAAAAAGAAAAAGAAAGTCATTCTATTAGATAAACATCCAAAATGTAAACAAAGCAATAACTTCAAGAATGGCTGTTGATTTTACAAGTTGTCCCTTTCAAAGGAGAAAATTCCTTCATTGTTGAGATGCCGCAGACTGGGCATGCTAGCCTGGGAGTCAGTTCAGGGCAAGAGTGATGACTCTTCCATTTGTACTTAGATGCCTGGCATGGTAGTGGGCACATCTGAGGCTTTTAACAGATCCTTATAGATAGATTCAAATAATTCAAGCCTTGATTCAGCCACTCAGTGGCTATGACTTGGAGATAAGAAGACCTGGGTTCAAAGCCTGCCTCAGTTTCCTACTACACACACTGTGTGTGTGTGGCCCTGGGCCAGTTATATATATATAGTCTCAGTTTCCTCTCTAAGAGGAGAGATTTGGACTCGATGGCCTCAAAAGTTCTTCCCAACACAAAATCTAAGACCTCATAAGTCACTTAAAATAGTTATAGAATCTTAGAAGAGACCATCCCATCCAACTCCCTGTTTGTCCAAGGAAACCAAGGCTAGGAGCAGCAAAATGAGGCACCCGAGGTCCCAGAGCCAGAGGGTAGCAGAGCCAGGATTGGACCATAACCAGGCGGCCTTGCACGCCAGCTGGGCACCTCCCTTAATCCTGTGTATTGGTTCTAAGACAGAAGAGCAGTCAGGGCTAGGCAATGGGGGTGAAGTGACTTGCCCAGGGTCACACATCTAGGAAGTGTCTCAGGTCAGATTTGAACCCAGGACCTCCCTTCTCTGGGCCTGACTCTTAATCCACTGAGCCACCCAGCTACCCCCAAAGATTTTTTTTTTTTGTAATGAGGTTCTTACCTCTACTTGGCATTACAAAGAAAGAGCCTTGGGAGTCATCTGGTCCAACTGTGTCATTTTACTGAGTAGAAATATGTGGGCCAAAGAGATCATCCATGAGAGATATATTTTGGGATTGGTACTAGTCCAGCTCCCCCTTCACGAGGCCCAGACAAGTGAAAGGACTGGCCCAAAGTCTATATAGGCTGCAGAGCTGGGATTTGAACCAAAGACCTCTGACTATATTATATTTCTCCACTATGTCACATGCCATCTTGGGAGCCATTGAGATTTTAAAATGAGAGCAAATAGAGAACTGGCAGGGTTTATTATCTCTGATCTTCTGTGAAAGCTAAAAATCTTAGCATGGGCAGCGAGGTGGTATAGTGGAGAGAGCACCTGGCTTGGAATCAGGAAGACGTGAGTTTAAATCTAGCCTTCGACACTTGCCAGCTCTGCGACTCTGGACAAGCCATTTCATCCATTTACCTCCGTTTCCTCACCTCTAAAATGAGCTGGAGAAGGACATGGCAAACCGCCAAGAAAACCCCACATGAAGACACAAAGAGTCAGACACTAAATAACAATAACAACAAACCCACGCAAAAACAAAAATCCAAACCATTCTCACTTGGTACATTACAGACACTTAAAGACCTGTTTAATTGGATAGAGCTTAAAATCTTCCCCAAACAAGGAGTTTGACGGTGATGAACTTAAACGTCTTGTGTCTGGCATTTGGAGCTGATTCTACAAAGCCACGTGTGTAGCGAGGCTTGGCTTTCCCTCTTTGGGGTGATAATTGCTGCTAAGGCAGAGACGGTGATAGTCTAGCTCTCTTGCCAGGGACATGAAGATGTCACTTGTCCCTGTCATTGGACCTTTTCAGCTTTCTTTTTTCCTTCTATTTTTTGAAAAAAGCCTGCTAAGAACAAATAAACAGCTATGAAATGAGTTGGTGAATAAGTAATAAGAACCTGCCCAGGAGAGAAAGAATGTTCTTGAAATGTCTGGAAGCTGCTGTTTCCTATTACTTTGGACATAAACACAGACATAAAGAGAAACTCTACAGCCTCTCTCACCCTCCAGGGGCTGGACCACTGGCCCCAGGATCAAGAAGACCTGATCAAATCTGATCTCAGACACTTACCAGAAGTTCTGTGACCTCGAGCAAATCATTTTACCTCTCTCTGCCTTGGTTGCCTAATCTGTAAAATGGAGATTAAAAAGTAGCCATCTACCTCCTAGAGGTGTTGTGAAGCCAACATGAAATAATGTTTGGAAAGAGCTCCACCAATTTTAGAGTGTTTTATGAACCCTATTTATCATCAACATCATCATTATTACTAGTCTTATTATTACTATGGCTGCCACCACCCTAGTTCAGACCATCATCATCTATATGATTATTATCATTTATATTGAAGCATTTTTGGTTGTGGCTTGTTAAAAATTCAGAACTTAAGATGGACATTTCCATAGACAAAATAGAACAGAAAGAGGATTGTCTATGAAACTGCAAATCTCTATTACATATACTTTGATTTCCCTTTTTAATACAGTGGAAGTGTGGTCTGCCCACTTGGGCAGTGTAGCCTGCAAGAATGGTGTTCAACATGCCATTTGTCTTCCTCTTTCTCTTTTGAACCCCAAAATCACACCATCAGTTCTGGGATTTTTTCCATAGTTGGGGGCTGGCCAAGGCCACGCTGCTACTCTTTAACCATTCTCTTAGGGTTCAGGGGTGTGAAGCCCAGTGTGGAAGTTGCTACTGGGGCCCGAGCCCCCATTGGTGTACTTTCCATTCATACAAAATCAATTAATGACACCAGTGACTCTTAACCATAAAACATTTTTTCCGCCAAGGACGGTCCCAAGCCCGGCTGAAAAAGGAGGAGGGTTGGGCGCGAGGCTAGCAACCTCACCCCATAAAAATCTCACTTGCTATAGAAACTGCAACCTCATTAAACCAACAAAACCAACGATCGCCTAGTCTGGAAGATGGCTCTCCAACAGAGTCCACGATGCGTGCTGGCAAAAGCCAACAAACTCCAGGCCTACGTCAAATCTTGAACATCAGATGGCCTGAAAAGATCTCCAATACCAGCCTCTGGGAAAGAACAATTCAGTATCCCATCAGTCAGGACGCTATGAAAAAAAAATATGGAACCCACCAGGGAGGAGAAAAGTCGGAAGGCCAAAACAGACCTGCCAAAGATATGCCCAGTTGGTGGAAGTTGCCCAGAGCAGAGTCCGTTGGCGTGAGATGGTTGCAGCCCTATGCTCCTCTGGGAGTCAATAGGAATAATAAATAAAATAATAATGATATTGCCTACTCAGTAGAAGACAAGGCCAGGAATAACCAAATATCACATTTATTAAGCAGAAGGCAGAAACTTTCTATAATAAAAAGCATCACAACCCACCCGTAGACCTGAGTTTCATTCTCCTGCCAGTATCCATGAATATAGCATACAAAGTTTCCATGGAGGAGAGAGAGCATATATTTATTTTATTTTATTTCTACACCCTTACCCTCTGTCTTAGACTCAATATTTGGTTCTAAGACAGAAGAGCAATAAGGGCTAGGCAATGGGGGTTAAGTGACTTGTCTAGGGTCACACAGCTAGGAAGTGTCTGAAGTCAAATTTAAACTGAGGACATCCCATTTCTAGGCCTGATTCTTTATCCACTGAGCCATCCAGCTGCCCCCCAGGGTACATATTTATAAACACCTATCTGGGAGCCACATGAAAAGGGAAACCTGCACACCAGAAGCAACTCATAACTCTGGATTCCAGACCTTGATGTCCTTGACCTCTTCAAAAATAATCAGCACTACACAAAACTGCTTCTCTGCTAAATGCTCTCTTTGCTCT
This sequence comes from Gracilinanus agilis, assembly GCF_016433145.1. Lineage (NCBI taxonomy): Eukaryota > Metazoa > Chordata > Mammalia > Didelphimorphia > Didelphidae > Gracilinanus > Gracilinanus agilis. The sequence continues at coordinate 15,694,422 of NC_058134.1, read as the reverse complement.
TCACTGATCTGCTGGGTAAAGTAAATCCTCTTCTACTTTCTAGCCAAGAGATCAGAGACAGTCTCTTTAGCTCACAGACACACTTAATAAGGCACTAAGAAAATGTTCCTCTCTTTTAGCAATACACATGTGAGTATGTATATGTATGTCTATTTCTATGTGTGTGCATATTCACGTGTATCTCTGTTAATAGATATACATGTATCTACATATTTTATATGGTGGCACGTGTCTCTATATCCATCTATCTCTGTTTCTTTAGACACATATACACAGAGCATTTATTGAATGATAAGTAATTCTCTTCAGCCAGAAAAGCACAAAGCTTCTCCAACTGACTCTCTGCGCAGTCTAGACAAGCCCAGCCAGCTTTTCGTTCAACGGGATTCTGCTTTCCCTCCTGTCATCTTCTAGCAAAGCCCAGCCAAGTCTTTTCCCTAGTAAGCCCAGTTTATAGCAAAACAAATACAACAATCCTGTCTTTCCCCTCTCTTTCTCTCCCTCTGAAACTATAGAAGCTACTAAATAAGACACCCGGGATCGGCCCGAGTTTTCTCTTTCTCATGATAGAGATGGCACTATAGAACAATAAATAGCACAGCAGCAGAATCCAGCTGTCCTCCACCCAGCACAGTAGCCGAAGAGCTCTCTACACTGAATGAGTCTTTCTGCCAGCCGGTCAACAAACATTACCTTTCTTCCAATTAACAGGCTCGCATCAAAACAGTTGAAGAATCAGCTCTCTCAGATGGAAAGAGCTTCTTTGTGCCACCTTCCTTGCCTTCTTGTGACTCCTTCTGTGTTCAGCTTGTCCTCCCGCTACCTCTTCCACCTCTTCTTCTAGCTTCTCTCTCTTCCTTTTTCTATTAAAGGTCAAACCCCATCTTCCTTGTAATCAATTACAGTTTCTGTCAGATATGAATTCAATTTTCTATTCATAATAATCTCACAGTCTCCAAACAGTTACTTAATTTACATTCTCAGTAGTAAACATTAAATTTCTAGGGGACAACAATTCCTGGCAGCTCCCTCTGTCATTTTTCTGACTTCAAACAGGTCCTTTTGGTAGGTGTGAAGCCCCCAAAGGGCAGTGCTCTATCTGCTCCTCGGTACAGTCTGGGTCTCTCCTCGACGTTTTATGAGAGGCTCCCTTTCCATACACAGTTTTCTTTTTGCCACTTTTAGCAAACGAATTCTTCTCATATAAAGAGAGTACCTCAGAATGAATTAAACATGTAACCTTTCAAATGTTCCTACGTAGCCATCTTTCCTTCTGTTCATTGCTTTTATTCTTTTAAAATTTATTTTAATTGCTATTTATTTGCTTTTAGCATTACTTTTTGAGGATTTTGAGTTCTAAATTCTCTTCTTCCCTCCTGTCCTTCCATCCACCAAGAAGGGAAGCAATATGATACCCATTATTCATGTGAGGTCATGCAAACGTTTCCATATTAGCCATGTTGTGAGAACAACCACCACCCAAGGGGGAAAAAAATTAGAAGAAAAAGAAAGTGAAAAAAGTCTGTTTCAATCTGCATTCAGTTCATCGGTTCTCTTTGGCGTTTGGTAGCATCTTTCCTCATGAGTCCTTTGGAATCGTCTTGGATCGCTGTAGTGGACAGAGTAGCCAAGTCTTTCACAGTTTTATCAGTGAACAGTAGTGCGATTACTATGTGTAATGTTCTCCTGGTTCTTCTTCCTTCACTTTGTATCGGTTTCTATAAGTCTTCCCAAGTTTTTCTGAGACCATCTTGCTTGTCATTCCCCATTGCAAAATAATGTTCCATCCCAAGTTTGTTCACCTATTCCATAACTGATGGGCATCCCCTCAATTTCCAGTTGTTTTACTGTGTGTTGTTTTTAAATGCTTCAGTGACCTTTTTTCTCCTTCTTTTTGGTTGGGAGAGCTACCCCACCCCCAACGAAGCAGGGGAAACCTTGCAACAAATAATTTACATTGAAACTTTAAGTTTAGTCACATTTGCTACTTAGCATCAGACCTCGAATACCCAGGATTGTATCTACGTGTCTATTTTTTTTTTTTAATTTAATTTTATTTTTAAACCCTCACCTTCCATCTTAGAATCAATACTGGGTATTGGTTCTAAGGCAGAAGAGTGGTAAGGGTTAGGCAATGAGGGTCAAGTGACTTGCCCAGGGTCACACAGCTGGGAAGTGGCTGAGGCCAGATTTGAACCCAGAACCTCCCATCTCTGGGCCTGACTCTCAATCCACTGAGCCACTTACCTGCCCCCCTAATGTGTCTATTTTAAAATAAGTTGAATTCTGTGGCAGTTGATCTAAATGTTCAGAGGCCCAGACATTGGCTTTCTTTTGACACCTGAGACAGGCACCAAATGGGTTGTTTTGGCACAACATCAGCAGCACAGCCTGGTTCAAGAGAAGCTTCATGGCTGTCGTATGACCAGGACTTACCCTTGATGTCTTTTAAGAGTGGATTCACACCCAGATGTAACCCTTTTTCTTCTCTAAATCTTTACACCTGAGTAAATGTTTCTGATACTGTCATCCATTAGATTGGGAGCTCCTGGAGGGTGCGGACTGTCTTTTGCTTCTTTTTGTCTCCCCCGCACTTAGCCCAGTGCCTGGCACCTAGTAGGTGCTAATCAGGGCTTATTAATCAACTGTTGTGATATTCTGTAACTTACATCCACCCTCACCACGTTTTTTTGTTTTGTTTTGTTTTGTTTTTTTTGTTTTGTTTTGTTTTAAACTCTTAACTTCTGTGTATTGGCTCTTTGGTGGAAGAGTGGTAAGGGTAGGCAATGGGGGTCAAGTGACTTGCCCAGGGTCACACAGCTGGGAAGTGTCTGAGGCCGGATTTGAACCTAGGACCTCCCATCTCTAGGCCTGGCTCTCCATCCACTGAGCCACCCAGCTGCCCCCCTCACCGCGTTTTAATGCCTCTTTCTTCTCTTTTGAATCTTCCAGTTTACTTCACCTTAAAGTCGGCTTTCAATACCCTGTCAAACGAGAGGGAGAAACTGAAGCAGATCACGGACCACGATTATTCCTCCTCCCCGTCTGCGCAGATTGTGGGTCTCAAGCATGCCTTATCATCCGTAAGTCACGTGGGAGTCACACAGGGAAGATACAAAGATGTCCTGACTGCTAAGGGTGCCATAGTGAATAGAGTGCTGGGCCTGGGGGTAAGGAAGATCTGAGTGCAAATTTGACCTCAGACACTTAGCTAGCTGCATAACTCTTCACAAGTCATTTGACTTCTGTCTGCCTCAATTTCTTCAACTAGAAAATGGAGATAATAGCAGACAAAATCCGATAATATCAACTATCTTCCAGGGTTGTTAAAAGCTTCCTTCTTAGTACAGTGTCCAGCACATAGTAGGTGCTTTCCAAATGATTTGTTCCCTTCCTTCCTTCCTTCCTTCCTTCCTTCCTTCCTTCTTGCTCATGTCTTCTCACTGTGTCCAGATCCTGGGTTTCGCAGAGAGTTTCTGACTGAATAAACCAAGCAAATGACCATTGTTGTCATTCCACTAACAAATTCAACTATATTCTGTTAAATCCTTATTATATGTAGCTTTTAATCTGTTGGGGCCCTCTGGCAAAACTAAGACGGTAGAGTTTCAGCCTGTGGGTTTGAGTCCTTGCTCTGTCTTAAATTGGGCACAATTTAACCTCTGTAAGTGTTAGTGCATGTCAGAGCAAGTGCTGCTAGACAGTGGTGGAGGGAATTTCCCAGCCGGCATCCTTTATACCAGTGGAATCGTAGTCCAGCCCGTCCCTCCCATCGTCTCCAAAAAAGTGCAGCTGGGGGCAGTGCTCATTTGCACGTGGGCAGGTGGGCAGTGACCCTTCACTTGTAGGTAGTATTTCAAGGTGTGCAAAACACTTTGCTTGCACATATTGACTCCATTTGATCCTCTCTATAGCCCTGGGAGGGAGTTCCTACTATTATCCCCATTTTACAGCGATCGAATAACTTGGCTGAGTTGGGAAAAGGAATAATCTCTTCAGGAAGCAGCTCAGCAGGCCAGTTTCACTGGAATGGGGTGCGGGTGAAAGAAGCCCACAAGGGTTGGGAACCAGCCTGCTGAGAGTCTTTTTAAAGGCCAGGCGGGGGTTAACACAGGCACAGATTTAAACAACTGGTCCGTGGAATGGCTACTTGCGTATGAGGGAAGCAGAGCTATTTTCATCCAGCTCCATGCTCAAAGGAAAACAAGGAGAAGGTTCTTTCTAACATTCCTCTCCCTGAGAAGATCACTGATTACTCAAATGGAAACCCAATTCCCCCTCTGGCCAAATTAAGAGTTGGTGAACTAAGTTAGAACAGAAGAGTCTTTCTTTCCCTTGTGGGTTTTGCCCTTAGAACTGACATGGGGTCAGGGCTTGAGTGTCTTTCTGTTTTTGTCAGGGGGCACGGAGGTGAGGGATGGAAAAGGAGGCAGGGCAACAGGAGCCTGAGTGCCAGAGGAAAAGGAGGACGTAGCCAGACTTTTTCTGTGAGGTTTGTTCCTTTGTCCTCATCCTTCCAAGAGCTCTAGTAGAGCCCCCAAAGCTAAGACATTTGACAGGCAATGCCAGGATCCTGGCAGCCCACACATGCTGGCAAAGAGAAAACTGAATGGCCTGGAGTGCATTTCAGCCATGGTTAGAGAATTTGGTTTTCTTTCTTTCTTTCCTTCCTTCCTTCCTTCCTCTCTCTCTATCTGTCTGTCTCTCCCTCCTCCCTCCTTTCTTCTATGCATGTTTTAAAGTAATCTGCACATATAGTCAAACTTTACCTTTGCTCAAGAACCAGGCAGTTGTCTTTCAAGGGCCCAGTGACTCCTTTCTTCCCCTCAGCCTCAACCCTATTGATTTCCTCACTGACCTTTGTTGCTTCACTTGCCCTGGGAAAAGTCTCTTGGCCTCCTTTGAATGAGAGAGAGAGAGAGAGAGAGAGAGAGAGAGAGAGAGAGAGAGAGAGAGAGAGAGAGAGAGAGAGAGAGAGGTTTGGA
>NC_058134.1:15615313-15679502 GCF_016433145.1 Gracilinanus agilis | reverse complement strand
CCCCCCCCCCCCCCCCCCCCGATTTCATCACTTTACTAGAGTGCTAGCTGGGGCGCGATCACTCTTCACTGGGTAACCCTCGAGTTAATCATTCATCCAGAACATTAAAGACATTTTTGCTTTATCATTGCCTGGCCCTAGATGTTGCTTTGTAGCCACTGGGGATTTGAATCCAGAGCCCAAGACACTCCAGTCCTGGCTGTGTTTTTGATGACATCTGCCCTCTAGTAATTCCCCTCTAAAAAAGTTCATAGGTGAGAAGATCCAATATTAAGAACTGGGCAAACCCTGCCAGGCCACAGTCCAGTGTCCTTGCTGGACAAATGAGGAAACCGAGGCTCCTTGCCCAACATCACCCAGCTCTGCAGCCTGGATTCCAACTCAGGACTCTGACACCAAATCCATTTTTTCTACTATAGCACATTTCCTCCAAAAGCCAAGATTGGCATTTGTCCTGGTTAATTTTTAGCTTTTTCATTTTGGCCCAGTCCTTACCCTGCCAGAGTCTTTTTGGAATCCACCCAGTTGGTGCTGTTTTTTTGGTTTATTCACCTAGTGCCTGGCTATGCTTCACAAACTTCTCCTGGTTTCTTGCCCCGGGTGCTAATTTAGCCGTTATTTTAGTAAACTTCTCCAGCAAGAAAAATGTCATTGTTTTGCCCCCAAGAAGCTCAGCAGCTGCCCCCTGGAATCTGAGGGTAGAATTTGGCCCTAGTTTAAGTGATTGGTAGGCATGATGATAGGCATGACCCACAAGCAGACAGATGGCAGCTAGCTGCCTCGGTGGATGAAATTTGTCTTCAGAACTGCCTTCTGCATTCCCCAACTCTGGGAGCCTCTGCAATTCCCCTCCAGATCACCGATGCTCCCAGGGCCCCACTTTGATATGCCTTACCTCCCCCGCCCCAAGCCTTGCCCTGCCAGACAGTGCTTTATGTTCTAACCTTTCCCATCCTCCTTTCCTTGCTTGCTTCCATTTACCTTCCTTCCTTCTCTCCCTTTTCCTTTTCTCTCTCTCTCTTTTCCCTTCATTTCTCTTTTTCTTTTTTCCTCCTTCCTCCTTTAGTCCTTTCTCCCCTCCTTTCTTTTTTCTCCCTTCTTCCTTTATCCTTTCTTCTCTCCTCCCTTTTGGCATAAGAATTATGAGGTGCCATCTTGGAAAAATGATCATGATGTCCTGGGGTGGATGAGTAGGTCTCATTTCTCGCTTCCCTCTGCCAGAGTGGATTGTGACTAGGGAGAATCATTCAGAGCTGATGAGAAATGCATCCACCTTTAGTCAACCTGCTGCTGACTCATTGGGTTCTAGGTCTGTGAGGGACTGCAGAGGCCATCTTCACTTCACACATAGGGAAACTGAGGCCCAACAAGCTTAAGGGACTTGCCCACAGTCACACATGTAGTGCGTGTCAGAGGTCAGACTTGAACTCACATCCTCCGACGACCACTCTCTGCCCCACTGAAGGATAGGCTGGTTGTCAGAATACAGATGCAGAGCCATTCACGAAGCCCATCTTCCAAGCCTTCTTAGCTTGATGGAACCTCCAAAGTGGGTGCTTTGTTGGAACAGCCTTTGGGAACTCAAGTCACCCCCGTTACCAGGACTTCAGAGGAGAATTCTTTTAGTCTTCGTACATCATTTTAAAGTGAATGCCCTGCTGGCCTGCCCTTCCTCGTGTAATGAGGCCACAGCACCCATCCTCTCATACGAGGAGCCATCTTCCGCCATCTTCCTTTTCCCGGGTCGCCAGCCTAGAATGTGTGATTAGATCTAGGAGTGCCAGGGAAGGAGCTTGTTCAGCCGTCATGATGGAATTGTGAAGCCCTTTAATGGAAAAGTGTGCTGCCAGAGAGGCCCAGGCAGGCCATTTGCTCCATCTCCCTCTGAGTAATTGAGCTGCATTTTCCCGGCGGTCACTCCAGAGAAGACGATGGGGGTTGTGTGGGGTCTCCTTGCTAGGGAGTCCGAGGCCATCCTGGAGGGCTGAGAGGAGGCGTGCTTTCCAGGCTTATTGCCCTGAGCCGGGGGCAGATAAAAGAAATCTGAGGAGAGAAAGGAGCCTAGTGGGGGGTTTCCTCTTCCTGCCCCTCCTTAGCTCATGTCCTCCCAAGCTAGAGGTGTGATTCTGCTCACCAGGAGAAGGAGATGAAGATCCATCTGCATCCCCCACACGAGTCTACTCGGGCCTTTGGTGCAGGTAAAATTAGACGGTGGTTGTTCATGCGGAGGGCATGATGGAAGATGAGATTGAGGAGGAGTGCCCAGCCTGCGGCATGTCCCCAAGGGGCAAGGGAGGACGGGAATATTTGGTAATAACTATTATCTATTAAAATGAGCCTCTTTACTTCTCATGTACAAAGCTGGGGTAAATGCTTGAATTTATTTCTTTAATGTTAACTAGGGGTCTAGGAAGGTGTGTAGGCAGCTAGGCGGCTCAGTGGCTAGAACACTGGGCCAGGAGTCAGGAAGACCTGAGTAAAAATCTAGCCTCAGACATTCAGTCCCAGTGTGTGACCCTGGACAAGTCACTTAACTTCAGTTTGGCCTAGTCTCCTGGAGAAGGAAATGGCAAACCACTCTAGTATCTGCCAAGAAAACCGCAAATGGGGCCAGGAAGAGTCAGCACGACTGAGACAAATGAACAACAGCAACAGGAAGATTTACTGAAACCTTGTAGTATGAGGACCACAAAAGGTTGGGAACTCTGGATAGAGGAGAGAGGTAGGAGGAATGGAGAACATGGGAAATCCATTTCAGAGAAAGGTGATTTTTTTTTTTCCCCCCTGTGGCTCCTTTGTCAGCATATCCCCTTGCCTTGAAATGTAAGTGTTGACGTGTTCCTGTAATGGCCTGTCCATATCCTAGAGAACTTTGTTTTCCATTTTGTTCCGTGAATGTTGGGTCTCCTGGTCTTTGGATCTCTCTCCTGCTTTGAAATCCCAGTGTGATCACAGGTGCCCTTGCCATGGTTTTTAAGACTCTACTTTGGCTCACACCTTAGGAGTTTCTGGATACTTTTTCTGAGTGTCTTATTTTGTTTTGTTTTAAAATAGGAGATCTCTGGAGAAGAAGGCAGAGCCCTCGTCCATCAGCTCTCCAATGAAAGTCGGCTCTCCATCACAGACTCCCTTTCTGAGTTTTTTGATGCCCAAGAAGTCTTACTCTCGCCAAGCTCCTCAGAAAATGAGGTTTGAGCTTTATTTACATTTTATTTTTCCTTAGGTTGCTTTAGTGATTTGTCCATAATGTTAACCAAATTACTACTACCACTACTACTACCACTACTACTACGACTACTACTACCACTACGACTACTACTACTACCACTACGACTACTACTACTACCACTACTACTACCACTATCACCAGCTAGCATTTATATAGTGCTATAAAATTTACAGAATGCTTTACATATGTGCTAATTAATTGCATCCTATGTAGTGAAAACCCATGCATGGTTGTTCTCTGTGATGACAAGACCTGATAGTAGGTGGCCAGAGTGCCCAGGGTGGGGTGGGACGGGAGTAGAGATATGTGGCTTTTTTATTCTACCATCCATTAAGCAATACTTTACCCCTTATCTCTTCAAACAAGCTGGCTGTCCTCTTCCCCACATCCTAAAAACTCCCAGACTCCCAAGTGGAACAAAATACTAACCCCCTATCCCAAAATCCAGGTCTTTCCAGGAGAGGCATGAGGATAAAGGGGAATGTGCCAGCTCTCTCTCAGGGCTCTACTAAATTGAGATCATTGACAGATTGGCCATGACAAAGTGGACTTGGAGCCGCTCTTGTTCAGCTCAAGTGGATTCATCTTAGTCAAATTCCATAGCAGTGAAGGAATTGACTGTCCTCTAGCCTTTGTCCCAATAGACTTTGACCTGTGTTTCCTTAAGATGAATATAGTCCCATGAGCTGATGACGGACTGGGCCACCAAGTGCTGTCCTGCTTCATTGGGCAGGCAAGAATCCTCCTAGTTCGTGAGGTCCTGAAGAACAAGGAAATGCTGCTCCCATAACTGGGCTTCTTAAATAGCGAGAGCATTCTCCTAGCAAGCTCGCCAATGCTATTGATTTCCAAAGATCCTATTATCATGGATAATAAACCTGGAAACTTCAACTCCATCTGGCTGTTTTCTCCTAACTAATTCAGAAAGAATAAGGGTTTATTATGATTCATCTCCCAAGTGGGGCTCTATCATCATAATGGTGATTCCATTCCATTTGATGTTTTTTCTGATAATAAGCCTGAGCATTTAAGAATGAATATTACTTGATTCCAGTAAATGGCTAATAGACTTGGAATGACTTTTTCATCAGTTTGGAGGAGATAGCCAGGAAAATAGTATGATTATAATGTATCAAAAAATATTTATACCTCATAGCTCCAGGAGCAGTTAGCCATTTGGGGAAATGGTCTGAGTTGCTATTTGTTCACATCTCATTACTGTGTGGTCCTAGAATTCTTAGTTTAATGAAGCCCACTTGTCTCTCCCCACAGGCCTCCGATGATGACTCATACGTCAGCGATGTAAGCGATAACGCCTCAGTGGATAACCTCAGCAATGATTTGGATAGTGAGAGACAGACTTTGGGTACGACCAAAACATTTTTTCTTGTCTGAAGGGGAAGGCTTTTCTCTTCATGGAGAAGCAGCATTTATTAAGCACTGGCTGTGTACAGGGATCTATGAAGCCTCCCTTGGAATGGAAGGTCCTTGAGGACAAGGACCACTCTTCATTTGTCTTTGTATCCCCATCCTCTAAGCCAGGATTTTGTCTATAGTAGGTGCTTAATAAATGCTCACTGAATTAGTCATAGAGAAGAATTACTGCAAGTGAGGTGTTTAAGACCTGGTTCTGAAATAGTCCCCGCTTGGAGATGTCATGGTCCAAAGACATGCATTTATATGGCATGGGAGCCTTAGAGTGCAGTGGAAGCTGGCGGGTGCACCAATCATTATGTTAATAATATTTTATTAAGCTGCTCATGTTCAGAGTTATCTTTCTTCCTTTACTGTTTACCAGAGGTGTCAAACTCACGACCCACAAACTCCCTCGTGGCCTGTATCAGACTGAAATGGAATTGGGAAATGTTTATCCAAATAAATAAAAATATATTGCAACATAGACGATGTTAATTTGTGGTTTTCTAAATCAAAAGGCAGCCTACAGGGATCCATTTCTATTTGGGTTTGACACCCCTGTTGTATATGTTCAGTGCCACAGGCTTGAAGTCACTAAGCTAACACAGCATCATGGAATATCATGCCTTCTCCATCCTTTTGGTTTTCTATGGCCACAGCCATGGAATGGGATAGTCACTGAGGACTGAAAGTGAGGATGACAAAGACCAGCCACAATGTTGGGTGTGAGCTGGCTGCCAAATGGGAGAAGTCAAGGAAAGATGTCTCCAAAGAGATGTTTACTCCAAAAGAAGGGCCAGTCGTATGGCAAGAGCCAAGAATAACCGATATCCACCCCTGGGCTCCAGGTCCATTGGTACCTTATATAGATGTCAAGGGAAAGTGAGGATGGGCCAACAACATGTTGGATGGAACCCAAGGGGGAAACTTATAGAAGGACATAGATGAGAGTCACCCAGACTGGGCAGACAGGAGCGGGTTGTGGCCTGTACCTAGCAGGAAGAGCCCCACTCATGAGATCACAGGTCAGAGGATCCAAAAGCTCCACCTGAAAGAGACCTCCACAGCCAAACAGCCGTTGGGTCCAACCCCCTCATTTTATAAAATAAGGAAACACACAGCTAGAAATGTCTAAGGTGAGATTGGAACCCAGATCTTCCTGACTCCCATTCCAATGCCTTCTCCTCCCCCCAGGCAGCCTCCCCACTCTGTTAGAATACTAGAGTACTTAAGTGTCTTTTGTATGGCTTGTGACATGGTGGGCATCCCGGGCTATGTCAGAAGGGCACCTACCTCATCCTCGGGAGTTTGGGAGAGGGAGAATCACAGTTTAGAAAGTGTCAGGCTATGTCCCATGAGATGTCCCGAGGACACCTCCTGCAACCAATTGAAATTATCTTGCTAAAAAGGATGGCAAGAGTTTGATCTTTTTCTTATAATGTTTAAGGTGAATATTGCTTGATTCTAGGAGTGGCTAATAGGCTCTGAATGATTTGGGGGGCAAATAAAACTCCAGAACTCCCGATGATCAGAGCTCATTGAAGACAATTCATTGCTTGTGATTTGGGGAGGATTTAGCTCTAGAAAAGTCCATTCCACGATTTTAGGATTCCGACCACCTGAAGCCAGGGAGAACCAAGCCCAGGGGCTCTCGGGCAGGCCTCGGCTAGAGGTGCCAGTCAGTAGAGGGCTACATTCTTGGGGAGCGAGCAGGAAGAGAATCGCCCCACTTGGAGCACTCCATCGACGTCGTGCTATAGTGCTGTCTGAACCCTGAACCTCACAGGACCTTTGCACGTTGCCCTTTGTTCTTTCTTCTTTCTATCTCTACTCGGGCTTCACGGTTAGCTCATGAGATTCTTGAAGGCAGGGCTAACAGCTTATGCCTCTGTCCCCCACCCCCGCCCCCCACATCTAGGTTGGGGGCCCTCCATACAGTAGACACATAATAAATACTGGTTAAGGAGTACCATTAATACTAAACAGTCTACCACCTCGTCAGAAACAGTATCAAAAAAGCAGCAGGTCATCTGGAGCCCCGGCCTTAACGTCAGGAAACCTGAATCCAGAAGAGGAGGAGGAAGACCTACCTATTTCCTCTAGCCCTAGGATGGAAAAGGCCAAGAACCTCTTGGCTGGAAGGAAGAAGGAGCAAGAGCATTCAGACGGGCAACTCCAGAAGCAGGGGGTCTGCCCTGGGACCCCGAGCCCACAGCTGTGTGTGGAGCGCAGCAGTCGGGCAGCCTGGGCATGAGGAGGCGGTGCCAGGGTGGCCTGTTTGCTAACAGGCATTTTCATCGAATCTTGGTGGTGTACTACGGACAGCGATTGCCCGACAAAGAATCCCAAAGAGAAGAGAAGCTCCGACCTTCTGCTGGCAGGGATGGAGTTTAGCACCCGGCACATCTCAGGAAAAAAACCAACACGCTGTGGGCAAGCTGCAGGCTCTGGGGACAAGCACCGATGAGCAAAGGAAGAAGAGAGAAGCTCTGGATCCTGAACTTTTAGAGTCTTCTCTACAGACTAGACCTGGACTAGGAGTCTGGAGAATTCATGGTGTCATGGTAAGAAGGCTGGACCTAGACTAAGGGAGACATGACATGGGTTCCAATACCAAATCTCAGCTCTGTGACCTAGGGAAAATTCCTCGACCTCCCTTAGCCTCAGTTTCCTCATCTGTAAAATTAGATAACTCAATAATATTTAAGGTTTCTGTGAGGCAAAAATATATCTAAAGTGTCTTAAAATGTTATGAAACTTGTCCTTGTTATTATTCTTATAAACATTCTATCACCTGAATATCGATGGTCCTTATACATCATCAATATTGAAAAATGAAGCATTTTCTGGTAATTCATTGAGTTACCTAATTATTCAGTATGGAATAATAACAGCTGGCATCTTGCTAACATTTTAAGGTTTGTAGAGCACCTCCTAGGACAACTAGGTATGCAGTGGATAGAGCACCATACCTAAAGTCAGAAAGACTTGAGTTCAAATCTAGCCTCAGACCCTTCTAAGCTTTTTGACTTTAGGCAAGCCCTTAACTCTACCTCAGTTTCTATAAAATGAGTTAATAATCCCTACAGGGTATTTATCATTCAGTCAGCAAGCATGAATTAATTGATTACTAGATGCCAGGCACTGAGCTAAGTCTGGGGATGCAAAGACAAATCATCGAGGTCACATTCTAATGCAGGAGGCAACATGCCAAAAAAAACCCAAAAATATACAAAAGGCAAATACTGTGGAAATGGGAAGAGAGGAGGGACAGAAAATCCTCCTGCAGAGAGTGGGATTTGAGCTGACTCTTGAAGGAATCCAGAAGGTGGGGGCGAGTGGGGTGGGGGGAGAGCTAGGCGTGGGGGACAGCCAGAGATGAGATTATCCAAAGATGGAATATCCTGTAAGAGGAACAGCAAAAAGGGGAGGAAATGCTTTCTAAACCATAAAATGTTATAGAAATGAGAGCTTAGTTTTGCTTTTCTCAAAGGCAACCATACCAACATGGCACCTGGGTCTGGGTGGGGTGACAGAAGGGAGGAGTGTATATGACGAATTCTGAGAAACACAGGAAGATTTGTATGAACTGATGCAGAGGTTAGCAAAAGGGAAACCATACTATTTATGCAAAGACCTTGTAAAGGAAGGCCAGCACCGGGAGATTGGAGTGACCAGTCTTGGAGAAGGGATAAGGAAATGCCTCTCCCTGTGTGTCCGGAAGAGGTGCTGGACAACGGATATAAGACGTCACACACGCTGTCAGACATTGTTGGGGCAGATGCTTTCTCTTAATCATTTTTATTTCTCACAAAGGAAGACCCACTGGGCACATGGTTGGGTACCACAATATATTCAGATATGGCTGATGTGAAAACATCAACAAATTCATTTTTTTTTCAGTTAGTCCATTTTAACAAGAGAATATGGGAAAGAAGGCAATTGGTGAGCCAAAAATGAGTCAATGTTCATTCCCTTCCAGGTCCCATTCTTGAAAGTGACCCAAGAGGCCAGACCCAACGCCGGACCTGCTTGCCGGCACCCTGCCCCAATACCAGCAACATCAGCCTCTGGAATATTTTGAGAAACAACATTGGGAAGGACCTGTCCAAGGTGGCCATGCCTGTGGAGCTGAATGAGCCTCTGAGTGCCCTGCAGCGCCTCTGCGAGGAGCTGGAATACAGTGAGCTTTTGGACCAGGCATCCAGGACCCCGGACCCACTGGAAAGGATGGTGAGAGGGGGAAGGGCTACTGCAGACCTGGGGTAATGTCTGCAAGGGAGCAAGCCCTGTGGAGTCAGGTGTTGATCAGGGCTTCTTAAGCTGGGGTCCGGGAACTTTAAAAGAAGAGCCATTTTGGTAACTGTGTTTTTAATAGAAACCCCAGGATCTCAGAGGCCATCTCCTCCAACCCCCTCATTTTAGAGGGGTAGAAATCAAGGCCAGCGAGCTTCTCTTCTTGGCCCACTTTTGGTGCCTCTCTCACCACAACGTGGGGGACATTCCATGAGGGGGTGTTCTTGTCTCCCATCCCCAACCACACACATACTTTACAAATAGGGTTAAACTATGTATTCCTTTCATTATATTTTGGTTATATTTGGGGGGGAGGGGATCACCCAAAGCCTAGTTGGTTCAGGGTTAATGACCTATCACCAAATCACCAAATATATTGCCGGGGAAGGCTGAAGCATCCCTGGTGATTTCTGTGAGTCGGCTCTTTTCTTTTAGAGCAACATGAAGGCTGGCAAGGGAATGAAGGTGGATGCCAACCCACGGGGCACTTTGGTACCTTCCAAGAGCCTGCGCAAGGTTCTGGAGTCATTTGCATAGTAGCTGGAACAAAGTCATTGAACAAGTATTCCCCAAAAGACAGGATGACCTCAATGAATGGACCTGGAAAGGAAGGGATTATTTGTTACCTGGGCACAAAGGAACAATGAGCTTGACAACCTCACCCAGAGGAATAGATGGCCCAGTGTAGAAGGGGTTGGCTTTGGACTCAGAGTGCCCAGGTTCAAATCCAGGCTCTGCCACTCATTCCTATTATGCCCTGGGTTGGGCATGTTACTCATCTCTCTGGACATCTGTTCCCTCATCTGTAAAATGAGGCAATTGGCCTAAATGACCCCAAAGAGCCCATCCGGCCCTAGAACTGTGACCTTGAGAGATGGCACAATCTGTCAGAAACTGAGGCCCATTGTGTGTAATGAGGGCCTCTGTAGATTTTCTCTAGCTAATAGGTAATCTGGAGAGTGGGGGATTTTCTTTGAAAGGTCCCTCCCAGCCCTAAGTTGAAGATACAAGAAACTTGGTATATTTCTGTTTCTTTTAGGAAATCTTGCCTATTCCATGCTGGGAGAAAGCGCCCCTCTAGAGAGTAGCAGGGAGGCAATCTGGTGACCTCAAACCACTTTGCTCAGCTTCCGCTCCAGATGCTTTTTTTTATTTTTCCTGTTTCACCCAGAAAAGCAAAACCTTTTGAAGTCACTGTGCACCCCCCAGTGGCCTGTTTCAGCCTTTTCAGCCTGTTTTGAGAAGGTCAGATGTCCCAAAGGACAGAGTGTTCTGTGGGTGATGATGAATGTTACAGGCCCAGTTTTATCAGAAAGACTCTCTGGGATCTGAAAATGCCCAGCTGATAAGGATTCCCTGGAAACTGCCATTTCTGAAGCGGTTTTCCTTCTGATTATTTTTCCCTTGCTTTTTTGCTCCTTTGTTTCAAGTCTAGGGAACACAAGAATCCACATTCTTCATTAACAAGTACAATAGAATTCAACTGAACAAACATTTTTAAGCACTTAGTGCCTAATAAAAACAGTCTCTGTGCTGTTTGCCCTGGACGCAAAGACAACAGGCAAAAAAGTAGTCTCTGCCCTCAGGGAGTTTCTGTTCAGTGGGGGAGACAGTGCACCATCTATAAGTACATGCAAACTATACTCCAGGGAAAAGAGCAGTAAATTTGGGGGATCAGGAAAGGTCTGTGGAGGCAGCTGAAAGAGATCCAGAGATGGAAGTGGGGAGGAGAGAGAGTGTTGATGGCAGGGAGCACAGACAGCACACAGGATGCAATGAGGTGTCTAGGGAAGTTGCACAGAGACCTATTGGCCTGGAATGTCAAGTGTGTTTGAGGGAAGATGGGCAATTTAGTTGGGGGTGCTGGGTGGGAGGCCACGATACTGTATATTGATTCTAAGGCAGAAGAGCAATAAGGGGTAGGCAAAAGGGTTTAAGTAACTTACCCAAAGTCACATAGCTAGTAAGTATCTAAGGTTATATTTGAACCCAGAACCTTCTATATCAAGACTTTCTCAATCCACTGAGCCACCTAACTTCCCCCTTTTCAGGGTTTTCTAATCCAGTTTAAATCAACTAGTCCTTTTCTTCCAAAGGCAGCCTAACTTGGTAGTTAGAGCACTGGATTGGCCATGAGAAAGACTCTGGGCAAGTTACATAAACTTTAATCCTCATAACAATTGCTAATTTTTTTATTAGCTCTTGAAAGTTTGCAAACATCTTTAGAGACATGGTCACATTTGAGCCTCCCAGTGTGGCCTTATGAGGTCAGTGTTCTGGTTTTAAAGACCCATAACTTGTAGGGTTGTGAGCAGCTTAAATGAGGTTTTAAAGTGCATGACAAACCTTAGAATACTATAGAAATATCGGCATTATTATTATTATTAAATGTCCCCTTTAGCCACATCCTTGAACCCAGGCAGAAGAGGAGAAAAGAGCTAAAACACAAACTGTGTAATCTAATAGCTCGTGGCAGTGTGTTTTTAAGTATATATGTGTGGCCCTGGGCAAGTCATTTAACCCTAATTGCCTAGTCCTTGTTGCTCTTCTGTCTTAGAATTTTTACTAAGACAGAAAGTAAGTGATGAAAAATAAATAAATAAAATGTCCTTTGTGCTTCTGATTTTCTTGTATCTATATAGGCTCGGCTCAGGGTATCGGTCCTCCCAGGCCTTCCCTATTCCCCCAGTAGTTAACTCTTTCTCTCTCAACTTATTTCTTGGTCTAGTCTGTCTTCCCCCTTCCCCTAATAGACTCTAAGCCCTTTTAGGGCAGGCATCAGAGGATCATTGCCTTAAAGCTAGGGGGCCCTTTGGGACCGTCTAGTCCACCCCACTCACATTGAAGTGGAAGGTCCCATAACTACTCATCATCAGAAGTAGGGTTCAAACTTAGGTCCTTGGTCTCAAGGTTTAGTGCACTTTCCTCTATACCACGCTGCTTGCTTAGATTCAGGAAGACCAAATTTTAAGCTTGCCTCAGATACTTAGTAGCTATATGACCTTGGCCGTGTCACTTAATATCTGACTACCTCAGCTTTTCCACCTGGAAAATAAGGGGATTAAACTTGATCCAAGGTCAATTCAAGCTCTAAATCTATCATCTAGGACTGTTCCACTATTGATTGTCATTCTATCCCCAGCCCCCAGCCTAGAAGGGGCTCAATGAATGTTGTTCGGTCTAACACTCATGACCCCATTTGGAGTTTTCTTGGCAAAGAGATTGAAGTAGGAGGGCACCTAGGTGGCTCCGTGGATAAAGAGCCAGGCCTGGAGACAGGAGATTCTGGGTTAAAATGTGGCCTCAAACACTTCCTAGCTTTGTGACCTTGGACAGGTCACTTAACCCTAATTGCCTAGCCCTTACTGCTATTCTGCCTTGGAACTAATACTTAGTATTGATTCTAAGATGGAAAGTAAGCGTTTTAAAAAGAAGAAAAACATTCTGGGATGGTTTACCATTTCCTTCTCAGGCTTATTTTACAGATGAGGAAACTGAGGCAAACAAGGCAAGATGATTTGCCCAGGGTCACACAGTTAGAAAGTGCCTGAGCTTGGATTTGAACTCATGAAGATGAGTCTTCCTGACTCAGGTTCCATGTTCTATACACTGTGTACCCAGCTGATGCAGAGGCTCAGTTTGAATATTCACAATGCCAAATGCTTTGCAGACATCTTATTTTATCCTTACAACAACCCTATGATAAATGAGGAATTATTATCCCCATTTTCCAGGTGAAGAAACAGAGGCTAAGAGTGGTTAAGGTGCTTTCCTGTGGTCACATAGCTAATAAGTATCCGGGGTAGGCTTCGAACTTGGGTTTTCCTGTCTCCGGGTTCCATGACCCTCAGCTGGTCACTAAGCTTGCTTGCTGAGTTGATCGTGTTCCTTTCTCCCTATTCGCAGGTGTACGTGGCGGCCTTTGCCGTTTCTGCCTATGCATCCAGCTATTTCCGAGCAGGGAGCAAACCCTTCAATCCAGTGCTCGGAGAGACCTATGAATGTATCCACGAGGAGAAGGGCTTCCAGTATTTTTCAGAGCAGGTGAGGCTGCTGCTGCTGCTCCCGTGTTTTGTTTTAAACACTCACCGTCTGTCTTAGTAACAACCCCAAGACAGAAGGGCAAGGGCCAGGCAAAAGGGTCAAGTAACTTGCTCAGGGTCGCAAAGCTACTAAGTACTTGAGGCCAAATTTGAACTCAGGTCCCCCAGCTCCAAGCCTGGTGCTCTCTCTATTCCCTGCACCCGCTAGCTGCCCCTGATGCCGCTCTGAAAACCCTGTTCTGAGGATTCGGAAAGGTGGGGTCTTCCAGAAACACCTGGGAGGCATCCCTCAAGCTCCCACGGATTGTTACACCCGAATTAGCCTTGTTCTCTATCGCCGTCTTGGATAATTTCCTTCCTCTTCCTCAGGCGTCAGTTCGTATCTCTTCCCCAACCTTCCTCCATGAAACTTAGCCCCCTCTCCTGTCTGTCCACTTGCCGGAGCAACTCTACACCAAGCTGGCAGGGACAACGGAGAGCATCTTCTCGGGTGACCGTCATCCGAGATGTTCTGGTGGGCACGAGATGGCTTGGCCCTGCAGTGTGAGGAGAGCGTCGGCACTCTTCAGCAGGTGCCGCCCACCAAACCCATGGCCCAATGGTCCAAGCAACGACAGCCCCCAATCAACTGTTAGTGACTGAATTAACTAGTCAAGGGACCAGACAGGCACGGCATTGGGTCCGAACCGTCCCTCCTGACTCCTGCACCGATTCAGGGAGAAGAGCACCAATGCTCATCGTGGAGCTTCCTCTCAACCTGTCGGCCACGCTTGCCTTTATGTGTCATGTGTGCCCCAGCGGTGCTCCCCCACCTCGGCGTTCTCCTGCCTCTTCCGGGGGGCTGAGCTTGGCCTTGATCGCTGCCCAGCCTCCACTTCCCTTGTCTCCATGGGCTCCTTTCCATCCGCATGATTGTCGTTGCGTCAGTTCTTCTAAATCTTCCTGGTTTGCTCCAGAAGCTTCGTCGTCGTTGCCTCTCGGGGGCACTAACATTCTGTCCCGCGGGTTGGTTTGGCCGTTCCTCCCTCGGCCGCCAGAGGCTTTATTCCCCGGGGAGCCCCCTGCCTGCCGCCCCCAAACTCTGACCCGTGAGACAGGACGTACTATCTGGGGAAGGCCTAACTCCTGGGAAGTTGTTGGGACCTTGATTTGCCCCCTTTCCAAGCATGCCCTTTGCTCCTTGGGACAGACACCGCTGGGCTGCCGTCTCTTCTGTGTGAATAACCCTTCCGTAAGGTTTCCTGGAAGGTCTTTTGTTTCCAGGCAGAGCATTAAATATTCTTGTGATGAGAGAAGCAAAGACTCGGGGCACCGGGTCCAACTCCTTTATTTGTTTGTTTGTTTGTTTTGTTGTTTTCTTAACCCTTTACCTTCTGTCTTCGAGTCAATACTGTATATCAGTTCCAAGGCAGAAGAGTGGTAGCGGCTAGGCAATGGGTCTTAAAGTGACTCACCCAAGGTCACACAGCTGGGAAGCGTCTGAGGCCAAATTTGAACCCAGGAATTCCCCTCTCTAGGCCTGGCTCAATCCACGGGGCCACTTCACTGCCCCCAAGACTCCTTTATTTTAAAGATAAGGCAACTGAGGCCTCGAGTGACAAGGGAATTTATGAGAGGTTATATAGGCAACAAGGGCGGATCTGGGATTCAATTCCACATTTAAAGGATCATAAAACAAGGATTAGAACTGGAAGGGACGTGCAGAGGCCATCGTGTGCTAAGCTGGAGATGGTATGTAATTTGTCCTGGGGCATATAGGGCAACCAGGTGGCAGAGTGGGAAGAATTCCAGGCCTAGAGCCCACAAGAATGATTCGACCCGAGTTCAAATCTGACCTCATATTCTTCCTAACTGTGTGACCCTGGGAAAGTCCCGCGATCCTGTTGGCCTCAGTTTCCTCATCTGTAAAATGAGCTGAAGAAGGAAATGGCCAACCCCTCCAGTGTCTTTACTAAGAATGGGGTCATGGAGAGTCTTAAAAAGGATTCAGCAACAATATGGGTCACAGAAGGGGGAAGAGAAGGAAATAAGCACTTATTTAGCATCTACTGTGTACCTGGTGGTCCTGTGCTAAACACTTAAAATCTCTTTATTTGATCCTCTGCAACTAACAGCTTTGGGAGGTGACCCCCATTTGACAGATGAGGAAGCTGAGACAAGTAGGGGTTAAGTGACTTGCCCAGGATCACAGAGCGACGCAGGATCTGAGGCTGAATTTGAACTCGGGGCTTTCCGAGTCTTGGCTCGGCACGCCATCCCCGGCGTGCTAGTGTGTCTGTACCCCCAGCTGCCTCTACAACAATAATAGTTAGAAGTTTAAACCGTGCTTCAAACTTTGCACAGCTCTTTAGAGATGCCATATTGTATGGGGCGCAGCCGGGTGGTGAACGCGGGTCTTCTGACCCAGAGCCCAGTTTGCCTTCCACGCCGTGTGGAGGAGGCTTTGCCCAGCCCTCCGGCAGCATTCAAGGTGACCTTGAAGGGAGTTTTACAGAAGAGGGAACCGAGGCTTAGAGAGAGGAAGTTGCCGGTGAGGGGCCTGAGCCTCTGCTTTCATCTGGGCGCCTCCAGCGAGTGACAACCCCTGGCCTAGGACAGAGACCTCCAGGCGTCCGAGCCTCCGAGCGCTCCGGCTCGGCTCCAGGGAACGAGCCCGGCCCGGCTCGGGCGGCCCGGACGAGTTGTGGCGTCGTCCCTCCCTCGTGGTTAGACCCGACACGACAATTAGATGGAGACGATAACCAGGCCGCCGCCGCAGGGGGTTCTTTAGCCTTTTCTTCAGTAAGTGAGACAGAAATGAAGGTTCTCCGCCTGACGGGACCGGCGGCTGCTCGGCTGTTCCTGGACTTTCCTAATCGCTTTGCTGATGAGACGTTTGTTCTCAGCCTTCAGGAGAGAAACTGCACCCAATTGGGTCCGACGAGTGTGGGCCGTCTGTCGGGGCTCCTTGGTGCCAGGCACGGGCCAGAAGTAAAACCCTCTGGGGGGCCCCCGGGGAGCTTCCACCCTTGGGGGGTGCACTCGTGGGTGCTCTCGTGGGGCCCGGCGTGGCCGCGGCTAGTTCAGTGGCCTCGATCTGAGGAGGCTCATGGAGACACGGCCAGAGGCACCGAGTGGGCCCAAGCTCAGCCCTGGAGGCGGGCCAGAGAGCAGGAGGGTCTCGAGATCAGGGTCTGCCTGCGTCAGAGGCGGAGCCCAAAGCCGGGGCCTCTTGCCTCGGAAGTTGCCCGCCGTGCCCAGCATCACCAAAGGTGGGCATATTGGGCCGGCCCAAGGGCTGTGGGTACTGCTTGGTTTCCTGCATTTTTAGGAGGTTTTTGTCTTTTTCATTCTATTTTTCTTTTTTTTTTAACTCTTACCTTCTGCCTTGGAATATATACTGTGTATGGGGTCCGAGGCAGAAGAGCGGTGAGGGCTGGGCAATGGGGTTAAGTGACTTGCCCAGGGTCACTCAGTGAGGAAGCGGCTGAGGCCAAATTTGAACGGAGGCCCTCCTGTCTCCAGACCTGGCTCTGTCCACTGAGCTACCTGGCTGCCCCCCTCTTTTTTCATTCTGAGAAGGGGGAAGGAAAGAAAATAAATGCTTGTAAACTGAAAAAAACCAACCAACCAACATTCACATATTTTAGTAGGTACAAACACAAATAGGTCCCGGCCAAGCAGACACGCCTCTAAGTCTACACGCCGACGTCTCTTGAATCCCGGAGCCCCTAAAAGCTCCCTGCCGCAGCCACGCTCATTTCCATGCCCCCCCCCAGGCCCCAATGGCATCTGGTGCCCACAAGGGCTTCATGAATACTTGCTGATTATTAGTCGGTGCTCATTTAATTAAAGCTTTGCTTCTCATCACCGCACTCTTGTGAGACGGTGAGAAGAGCCCCGGCTCAGGAGTCAAAGACCTGGGTTCAAACCCCACCTCAGGGCTGGAGCAAGTCACATCTTCATGGAGCCTCAGTTTCCTCATCTGTAAAACGGGGAGGGCATCGCCGTGATCCTGCAGCTTCCATTCACCCTCCTCGTCACCAGCCCCAGGAGAGAGAATTGACCCCTGGAGTGGCTCGCCTTGAGGCGGTCCGAGCTTGTCCGAGCCCCACTCGGTCACCTCTGAAGGAAGAAGATGCTGGTGGTCAGGGAGGGAGCAGGGAGGTGGAGAGGCCCGAAACGGGGCTGGGAATGAATGTGTCCGTGTCTCCTTCTCTCCCCCAGGTCAGCCACCACCCCCCCATCTCGGCCTGCCACGCAGAGTCCGCCAACTTCGTGTTCTGGCAAGGTAAGGGCTCTTCTCCCTCGCTGGCCTCTCCGTCGTGCGCCGTGCTGGCTCGGCGGCTCGGCAGGGACTGAGGAGGAGGGGGAGGAGGAGGAGGAGGAGGAGGAGGAAGAGGAGAAGGAGGCAGAGGCGAGTCCCTCAAGCTGCCTCAGCCGGGGCTCCCGGAGGCCCCTCCGTGGGCTGCTCCCGCAGAAACCTCCCTAGCGCCGGTTTTCCGCCTGGTCAGTGGTGCCGGCTGCAGGAGCACCAGAGATCAGCCCCCCGTTCCTCGGCTCCAGCCTGCAGCATTGTGGGGGCCGCTTTCTGCCTCTGGGAGAGGCTGCGAGGTGCGGGGGCAGAGCACGGGGGTCTTCAGTGTCAGAAAGCCTGGGTCCTGCTGTGCCCCGGGCAGCCCCCCAGAGAGCGGCTCCCCCATGGGGAAGGGCACCCGCATTACCCAGCGATGCTCCAAGGGGGCGGGAGGCACGGCTTCTGCAAGGGGAACCCAGTGACAGCCTCTGAGCCTCAGTTTCCCGATCTCTGAAATGGGGCATTTTAGTGATTTGCAAACTGAAACCCCAAACGCATGCCGAGCTGTACACGCCGTCGTGGCTATGGGTGTGCGTTTGAGGAGCGGCGCTGCAGAGGAAGCAGAACGCTGACCTCCGGGGCCAGGAAGACCCCGGCCGTGTGTCCCTGGAGGAGTCGCCTCATCTTTGAGTGACCAGAACAGCCCGAGACTATACTGTAGAGGAGAGAATTCCTCCCCTGGGAGTCCCCTTTGCCAGGGAAGTCCCAGCCCTGGGCCTCTCCTAGTATCCCAGCGAGGGGCATCGAGGCAGCGGCTCGTGCTTGTGGAGGGGCTTCCCCCACGCCGCCGTCATCGCAGAGCTGCCCCTTTGCCTGAGCCCCATTCCGCGGCTCTCCCAGACTCCTGCACTGAGAACTCCAGAACCCCAAAGCACAGATAGACCATCGCGGCCGTGTCTCCCAGCTCCTCCCCCCCTCCGGAGCCTCCGAGGGGAGCTCAGGCGGCACAGAAGACCAGACTCTCAGAGAAATGCCCCCAAAGCCAATATGTACGCAGGCGGCATAGAAACGTGAGCTCCGACAGCCTTCCTAGGGGCGGCTGGGGGGAACAGCGGACGGTGCTGAGCCGCTGAGCTGGGGGCAGGAAAACTCTTCCTCCTGACTTCAGGTCTGGCCTCGGATCCTTCCTGGCTGCGTGACCCTGGGCAAGTCACCTACCCCCATTGCCCAGCCCTTTCTGCTCTTCTGCCTTGGAACCAACACGCAGTAGCGATTCTGAGATGGAAGGGGAGGGTTTAAATAGATATATTTAGTGGGAAAGAGCGATTCTCCCAAAGACTCAAAGCCTCTGAGCTGGGAGGGACCTCCACAGCCGTCAAGTCCAGTCTTCTCTTTCTGTAGATGAGGAAACTGAGGCTCTGCTGACCGAAATAACCTCACTTTACAGAATTAATTCCCTTTCAAGATCTCACGGTGGCATCCAGCTGTGGATGAGGAATCTGGAAGCCTGGGGAGCCTCCTGGCTCTGCCATTCACCCGCTTCTCCGGGGCGTCCCCAGGGGCAGGAGGGATCCGGGGCTGCCTGCGGTCCCTCGTGGTTCCAAGTCTAGGAGTCAGTGGGAAGCCGCTGAATGGCGCAAGTCAGTCTGTCAGTCAGTCAAGGAGCATTTATTATGCCTCTACCCTGTGCCAGGCACTGACTGTACTAAACACGGGGGATGCAGGGAAGCTAAAAGCAGCCCCTGCCCCCAGGGAGCGCCCAGTGCAGAGGAGAACGTTGTGCAAACCCAGATGTTCACCCCAAATAGAAACGGGTAAACTGAGGCTAGCCTCAAAGGGAAGGTACTTGCAGCAGCAGCGACAGGGATAGGATTTGGACGCAAAGTGGGTTTTGAATTCGAGAGGTGCGTGGCTTGGGCTGATCTGGCTTTCTCTCCTGCCACCCTGATCACGATGACGCTGGGCTTCTTGAAAGGAGACCAGATGAAACAGCTTTTCCTCATTCTCAAATCCTTCTGAAGCTGCTGTGGCTTGGTGGGAGAAGATGCCACTTTGTAGGAGGCATCAGAGAGCCTATTTATTCCCACTGTCTTCATTTTACAGATAGGGAGACCGAGGTCTGAGAAGGTAAGTGCCTTAGCAGGTCCCTCAAGGAGGATTGGGAGTTGGAAGGACTCCTAAGATGATCTAGGCCAACCTCCCCATTTTACAGATGAGGAAACTGAGACTTAAATAGTGGACCTGCTCACGCTGATACTTTTTAAAAAAACCTTTAACTTCCATCTTAGACTCAATGCTGTGTATTGGTTCCAAGGCAGAAGAGCAGTAAGGGGTAGGCATTGGAGGTTAAGTGACTTGTCCAGGGTCACACAGGTAGGAAGTATCTGAGGCTGGATTTGAACTCAGAACCTCTTGTCTCTAGGCCTGACTCTCTATCCCCTGTGCCACCCAGCTGCCTCCCATTTCTAGAATCCAATAATAGAATATAATAGAATATTATGGAATTCTAATAATAGAATCTAATAAGTTTTTCAAAGTGCTTTGTGCACATGATGCCAGTCAGTCCTCACAATAATAACACAGCTGGGATAAGTAAGTACCTTGGACAAGTCCTGCGATTTCATCAGTTTAGAGAACTCCTGAAGAGGAAACTCCCTTCCAAGGAGCTTTAATACAAAAATCCACTCCTGTTCTGGAGCTCACAGTCTTGTCTGGGGAACTGGAGAGGTAAAATGATTTGCCCATCTGTAAAACGGGCATAATCACTGCACCTGCCTCTCAGGGTTGTTTTGAGGATCAAAAGAAGTAACTTTTGTAAACTGCTTAGCCTGGCACTCAGTAGGTGCTATATAAATGCTTCCTTCCCTTCCCTTCTTCCCAGGGTCTCACAGTCAGTTTGTCTGTGGCAGGAATGCCACAGAGCTTCCTGACTCTGAAGCCAGCTCTAACCACTTTGGGGCACAGCTAATACGGCTGACATTTTATAAGTGAGGAAACTGCTGCTAACTCTTGGACTCTTGGAAATCCTTTTCATTTTATTTATTTGTTTGTTTGTTTGTTTGTTTTGGCCCTTAACTTCTGTGTATTGGCTCCTAGGTGGAAGATTGGTAAGGGTTGGCAATGGGGGTCAAGTGACTTGCCCAGGGTCACACAGCTGGGAAGTGTCCGAGGCCGGATTTGAACCTAGGACCTCCTGTCTCTAGGCAATCCTTTTTATTTTAGAAAGAGGAAGATCTCTGATTTTCTTAGGCCTCCTCTTCTCGAGATATGGGCATCCAATCAGTCTTCACAATGTCATAAGAACTTCTGGCTTCACTTTCTTCCATGGTTTTGTTCAGTGGTTTCAGTCATGTCTGACTCTTCGTCCTTCCCTTTGGGGTTTTCTTGGCACAGTAGCTGGCCATTTTCTTCTCTGGCTCATTTTACAGATTAGGAAACTGAGGCCACCAGAGTTAAATGACTTGCCCAGGGTCACATAACTAGGAAGTGTCTGAGGCTGGATTTGGACTGACAAAGAGTAGTTCTCCTGTCCGCTGTGCTCTCAGTCCCTACCACCGTTTATTTAAAATGCCAGCAAAATCAAACTATCGGAGACATCGACTCTAGCCCTGGTGTTAACAGGCTGGGTCAGAGTGCAACTAGCAGCTAGTTTCCTGTTTAAGCTGACTTCCCTTCTGCTGTCTGTTCTTTGTTGTGGAAGTCATCCCCTTCTGCTTTTTAGAAAGTCACCCTGCCCCTGGCTTGTCTCTGGAAACAAAACCCATAAAGGCTGCTGAAGGGGATGTTCTAGGCTCTCTGATACTCATTTCAGCGATGGGATGCTTTGGGCATAAAAACTGGCTTTTCCCAGTCTCTGCATCATGGCAGCAGGACCTGTGGACAGATGCTCAGACAACTCTTGTCCCAGTAGGACTGTGGATTGGAGCCGAGTGGCCCTGAGGGGTCGCCTTTCCTTTGGCAGATGTGAGAAGAGGCTCAAAATGGGGAGCCGGCATTCCGGGTCATACCTCTTGCCTGTAATCCCAATGCGTGCTCCCCTTGCGGCATGCTTCCTTAGATCATTTTAAATCACACAACTCCCTGCTGGCACTGAGCTTTGGTAAACTACTACCCAAGATGGCAGCTCCCTTCCTTTCTTTCGGGGCTCTTCTCCCCTCTCCCTTCCACAAGAACCTTTGAGTTTGTCAACAAGGGAGCTCTTCGCCCTAAATGGCTCATCAGCTGCCTGTAATCTCTGGTCTCAGAGCGTTTCCTCAGGCTCAGGATGGCCCCACGGTCAGAGTCTGAGGTGAGACGGAATCTTATACTCCCAGCTGGTAGTGGAAAAAGAGGACGCCTCCCCAATGGGTGAAGAGTGGAGAAAGAAGCTGCCCAAGTGGGAAATTGGGGCTGAGAAGACATGCCCAACAGCACAGATCTTTTACCAGCAAGGACAGAGAATTGGGCTGCTTGTTGCGCCCAGAGCCAGGACCTTTGTTTTCATGGATGAAGAGCAATGCTGTGGAGTTTGCAGACAGTGTTTGCATTGAATTAAGTGCTCCAGAAGTCAGGAAGAATGACTGAAATACCATTCCCTGAGACCTTGTTTGTAGAATCATTTGTTCTGCAAATCTGTTTTTTGCTTGGCCAGGCCACTTCCCTAATGGAATGGCCTCCCTTCCACAATTAATGGGGAAAGGTGCATTAATGTAATATCTGCCTTTTGGTGGCAGAAGACAAAAGGAGGGCATTAAGCTTTCACCGACTCCGGTGTGACCATAAGCAGTTGGCCAAGGGAGGATGAGGAAATACTCGGTTCTTCAGGTCAAGAATTATTGTTCCTCCCCATCAAAATCTATTAGGAAATAGAAGTTTCGCTCCTTCGGGGCAGGGACTGGTTCACTTTTCTCTTGCAAGAGGCCTTTCCCAATCTCCCAGGTTAGTGCCTTCCTTCTGAGCTTACCTCCTACCTGCCCTTTGTCCTTCCAGTATGTACAGGTTGTTTGAATGTTGTCTTCCCATCAGACTCTGAACTTCCTGAGGTCAGGGACTGCTTTTGTCTTTTCCTCTATCCTTTGTACTTAATATATGCCACACAGTAGGTGTTTAATCAGTGTTTATCGATTTCCCAACCCCTAATGCAATGCCTGGCATAGAGTCCATACTTGGGCAGCTAGATGGCACGGGGAATACAGTGCCAGCCTTAGAGTCAGGAAGATGTTATCTTCCTGAGTTCAAATCTGTCCTCAGACACTTACTAGCTGGGTGACCCTAGCAAGTCACTTGACCTAGTTTGCCTCCGTTTCCTCATTTAATTCCTCAGTAAAATGAGCTGAAGAAGGAAATGGCAAAACACTCCAGCATCTTTCCCAAGAAAATCCTAAAAGGGATTATAAGTGGCAGAAATGACTAAAAACAACTGAACAATAAATACTTACTGAGTTGAATTAAACAGTATTTAACTCAGCCAGCCTTGCATCTGAACAGAAATCCCTCTACCGCAGCCCTGACAGGTCGTCTTTCACCCTGGCTCTTTGTCTCTGGCACCGGGCACACAGTAGGCCCTCAATAAGTGCATCGATTGATGGGTTGTCTCAGAGTAATTGACATTTGATGTTTTGTTTCAGATGTGAGATGGAAAAACAAATTCTGGGGCAAATCCATGGAAATTGTTCCAGTTGGCACGACCCATGTCACTCTTCCTGCGTAAGTTCTCCCCCGAGGCATCCTGGCCCCATTAATCCACACTGGATGGAATTTGGGGGTGAGACTAAGCAGTGACTTGGAAACCTTTGAAGTTTCCCTGCACGACTTAGCTTTGCCCAGAGAATTACACTTTATAACTATTTTGACCCACTAGGCGGTTGGCTCCATTGTTGCTCATTTTCTCCATGTCCAGCTTTCTTCGCCTGGGAGACAGCTCTGTTCTCAGTGTTGTTTACTCCCCCCAGGCCCTTCCCTCCTCCACACACAAAGGCCAGGGAGGCCTTTATCCAGATTCCCATTGCGTGGGAACAGGCGCCCAGAGTCAATTCACCTCCGTGTCACAGTTCTTTATTTGAAAGAAGCTCATGCTGGTCTCCCGGGGATTAGCCTCATTTCGGATCCCAACCCTTTAGAGCTGGAAGGGATCTTGGAGCTCGTCTTCTCCAACCTGCCATTTTCACACCTGAAAATACCGAGGCTGGGAGTCATAAAGAAGAAGCTCCAGCCTGGAGTCAGGAAGACTCATCTTCCTGAGTCACACACACACTAGCTGTGTGATACTAGACAAGTCACTTCACCCTGCTTGCCTCAGTTTCTTCATCTCTAAAATGGCAAACCGATCCAGTATCTTTGCTAAGAAAACCCCAGATGGGATCGCAGAGTCACTCATGACTGAAAATGACTGAACAACAAAAAGAGCAAAAAGGGCTCAGAGTTAAGAAAACCTGAAGGGGCAGCTGGGTAGCTCAGGGGATGGAGAGCCAGGCCTAGAGACGGGAGGTCCTGGGTTCAAATGGGGCCTCAGACACTTCCCAGCTGTGTGACCCTGGGCAAGTCACTTGACCCTCATTGCCTATCCCTTACCACACTTCTGCCTTGGAGCCAATACACAGAAGTTAAGGGTTCAAAAAAAAAAGAAGACCCAAGTTCAGATTGTACCTCAGACTAACAGCATGTCATTCTTAGCATACCTTTGCTAAGGAAAAGGAGTTTCCGTACACTGATGAAATCTTGGGTCCAGACCAAAAAAAAGTAGCCAATTATTAAAACAAGATTCAAGCATTCTTTGCCCTTAAAGAGGCTACATTTTCCTTGGAGAACTGAAGCTGAACACAAAGGAATGAAGGACTGAGCAAACAAATAAACAAACCAGCCCAGGTTTTTGCAAATTAATTAAAGAGGGAATGAAGACACTCTCGGATGGGACACCTATGCTCTGCTTGAAGAGAGTAGTTTTTGTCAATCAATTAATCTATAATTGATTAATAGTATTAATAATAAAACAACGGCTAGCATTTAGATAGCACTTTAAAGTATACAAAATGCTTTACGAACATCTCATTTTATTCTCACAACCACCCTGAGGGATGGAGTAGTATTACTATCCCCATTTTATATATGGGGAAACTGAGGCTGAGAGAGTAAGTAACTTGGCCAGGGCCGTGTTGAATAACAAGTGTCTAAGGCAGGATTTGATTGGTCTTTCTAGCTGCCTCTTAGAATAACCTGAGAACACAGGGACAAAAGCAGAATGAATGGTCCTGCCCTCGTGGACTTTGCATTCTGTTTTGACTATACCAGAGCACTATGGAGGAAGGTCCAGCACAGCCTGTGGGTGGGCCGGCCAAAAAGGTCGCTTTGGTGATCGTTTCTATTCATCCTTCTAAGTTTGGGAAAGTCTTCCTCTTCACCTTGTTTCCCTGTAGTTTTGGTGACCATTTCGAGTGGAACAAAGTGACCTCCTGCATTCACAACATCCTCAGTGGCCAGAGATGGATTGAGCACTACGGTGAAATCATCATTAAGAATCTAAATGAAGATTCCTGCCACTGCAAAGTGAACTTTATTAAGGTACTTGGGGGCTGGGAAGGGCTGGGGGTGCTGCTCTCGAGGCCAGTTTATGCACCGGGGCTCACTTGTTCTAGTCCTCCTGCCCCTGAGCACTGGGAGTTCCACTTCTTCCCAAGCTCCACAGTATCTGGTACTGCCTGGGCCTCTTTCTATCCAAATTTACTTGGAAGAACTCCTCCACAACAAGGAGATCCAGACCGATAATAACTTAAAGTGGGGCTGCTTCCTGCTTTATTATCATACTTGGCTGAGATCAGCTACCTTAAAGGAGTGAAGCTGGAACTGGGAAATTTGGTGAGCAGCCCCTGGGGAAGGCAGGAGGGAGTATTAAGAGACGGAGATGAGGTCTTTCTTAGCAAACTGAAAATCAAACTCCATTGTATTTGCAAGATCATGAATATCAGGCTGGAAGGACATTTCAAAGTCATTTAGTCCAAACCCTTTATTTTAAGGAGGAGGAAACCAGGTCACCCAGGGACAGAGTCAGGATTCGAACCTCCCTGCCAGTGGGTCAGAAATGAAGTCACACCCTCCCTCCACCTGGGAGTTTCTTTCTTTCTTTTTTTTTTTTTTAACCCTTATCTCCCATCTTATGATTAATACTGTGTATTGGTTCCAAGGCCGAAGAGTGGTAGGGGCTAGTGTAAGTGTTAAAATTAATGGTTTGGCTAAATATATGAAAATTATAAATCTTTTATTTACAAAAGGGGTGGAAAGAGTGAAAGCAGAGGAATACAAAAGGGTAGAGAAGACATTAACCTATCTAACTAAATATTGTTCTAGTGTTTGGCTCAGCCAGGACTTGTTAACTGGAATTAAACTTGTTAAGCTGGAATTAAAGTCTCTCCAGAAGACAGGAAGGGAAAGCCAGCTATCCAATCACTCAAATTCCCTCTAAGAGGCAGGTCAAGACAATGACTTGAGCTCAAGGTGACTCCTGAGGCCAACCTTCTTGAAGCCAACTTCTTTCTTGGAATCCACTCCTCTAGGCTCAGAAATTCAGGGCCTTTTATAGTGGCCTCTTGTCTCCTCCCCTCTTCACAGGGGCCAATCACAGCTTCCAAATAGTCTAGCACTGCCGGCAGTGTTTGTGGGAATCAGTTCCTACCTTCCAGAGGGGTGAATACTCATTGAAAGGGTTCATGGTTTCTGAAGGTGTGAACTCTTAAAAGAATTCACAAGTTTCTGATTGAGTTAGAAAAAAGGGGGAGCTCTCCAAGTATCTTGCTGGCTTCTCACCTAGCATTAAGTAGGGTGTGAATTCACTAAGTGGTTTTCAAGCTCCTCCACCTAGTTCAAGCTTATTCTTAAGTTAGTGTTAACTAAAGGATTAGCTCAAAGTAGACAAAGAATAAGGGATTCCCTTTCACAAGTGTGAACTCAAAGAGAATAAAGAGTTCCCTTTTACACTAGGCAATGGGGGTCAAGTCACTTGCCCAGCATCACATAGCTAGGAAGTGTCTGAGGACAGATTTTAACCCAGGACTTCTTGTCCCAACCCATTGAGCCACCTCGCTAACCCCTATCTTGAGTTCACTGGAGACATTCTCCCTCCCTCTGAACAGCCAATTCACAGAATCACAGATTTCAAACTCCAAGAGGATGATGGGATGCTTGGTGTGGTGACAAGAGCACTGAGTAATCTTGGAGTCATGAACCTGGACTGAAGTCATGACCCTAACACTTACTAGCATTACTCAAACTCTGTGAGCCTCAGCTTTCCCATCTCTATATTGGAGATAATACTTGTACCACCTGCCCGACCCCGGTCATTGTGAGGAAAGTTTCATAAAGCTTAAAGTGCTCTAGAAATCAGAAATCCTATGATCGACTTAGAGAATCAAGAGCATAAGAGGCAAACTGGAGGTAATGACCCAGGGCAGATGGTGACCTCCCTACCCCATTATCTGCAGAAGCAATCTGGGGATGCAGTGGATACAGTCATAAACTTGGAATCGGGAAGACCCGAGTTCATTATCTGACTTCACACACTTTTTACCTTTACAGTTCTGGGCAAGGCACATAATCTCTGTCAGCCTCAGTTTCCTTATCTGTAAAATGGGGATAATAATAGTGCTGGCCTCATGAGGCAAGAATGAGAACCAAATGCATATCCTCATATGTAAAGTGCTTTGTAAGCATTAAGGCATCAGATGAGTATCAGCTCTTCCAAGGGCTCTCTCTCAAAGATGGGTCTCGAACCCCTGTTCTATATCTT
Organism: Gracilinanus agilis; assembly: GCF_016433145.1. Lineage (NCBI taxonomy): Eukaryota > Metazoa > Chordata > Mammalia > Didelphimorphia > Didelphidae > Gracilinanus > Gracilinanus agilis. The sequence goes on along the minus strand of NC_058134.1, from coordinate 15,652,488 downwards.
GCCGAGATGTTAGTTCTTCTCGTGACTACTTGTTCTGATATCAGACGTCTCAGATCTTCAGAAGCTCAAGTTTGATTCCTGCTGCTTCAGAGGAATTACTCAAGGACCTGGGAAAATGCAAGGACCACCCATTCCTTGAGCCTCTAGTACAGGAAAATTACCCCATGGAAGAAGGCTTAAATTGGTCCTACTCGGCAGATCTGCCCTCTCTAAGAGTAGGAAATGAGGCCCCAAGGAGGCAGATTTAGGTTAGAAGTAAAGTCCAGCTTCTGCTAGGTCAATTGGCACTGACAGCCTCATAAGGTAGAGAGATCCCCATTCCTGCAAGTCTTCAAGTGGCAGGTGGGTAACCTAGTATAGAGTATGTTGTAGAAGGGATCTTGGTTCAGATACAGTTTGGGTTAGATGGCTTTGGTGTTCCCTCTTAGCTCTAAAATTCTTTAAAGCAATGTCTTTTTTATTTGAAATTTTTATTTAATTAATTTAGAGTATTTTCCCATGGTTCCATGATTCCTGTTCTTTCCCTCCCCTCCTCCCAACCCCCTCCCGTAGCCAACAAGCCATGCCACTGGGTTTTCCATGTGTTAATGCAATATCTTGAAGAAGAGGGAAAAGTCCCTATTCAAAATATCCTTGAAATGCTCTTCTGTTGTTGGTTTGTTCCCGAACCCAGGACTTGGTAATCCAAAAGTACCCGCTGTTCTCAGTGGAAGGCAATCCTGATAGTGTTTGGGGCGGGTTCTATTCCCCTTTCCCAGAGGTCATTGAACAGCCAGGTAAGTCTAGATTTGGGAAATGGGCTACTGGGGAATTAGCACCCTCTGCTGGCGCCATTTTGGAACTGTGTCCAGCACACACACACGTACTTTCTCCTGAAGCTTTGAGACATGGGCTGACCACCGAGGAATCAGTGCCGAGACTTAGCTTCCTCCAGGCAAAGACCTGGGCGGTTTATCCTTGTTTTAAGGGGACGAATAAATAAGAAGAGCCATCAGAGGAGATCCTACGTATTGTTTAAGGACGCATTCTTTGTCTCCAATAGATTGGGAATTTCCTTTAGGAAACAAAAATCCAGTGGCTAAACTTTTAGCCCTGATTTGTCTCCTATAGTGGAATGAGAGCGATGGCCGTAAGCAAGCACCCCTCCACCAAAGCGGGTCTGTCCAGCGGGGCTCTGACTTCTGAGCAAAGCCTGTCTCGTGGCTCGGCTCCGAGAGCGGATCCTAGACGACAACGGGGAGACGATTTCAGCCAACAATATTTCACAAAATGGCCTCGTGGGATTTGTTCTGGGAAACGGAGGGGTTCCTGGTCTGATGGCGATTCCAGAGCCGGTCATGCCACCAGGAACTAGAGAATGGCTGTGCTGAAGGGGCCCAGGCAGATCACAAGGAAACAGAAGAAACTGGGCGCCACGTCACAGTAGAGTGTGGAAGCTCAGCCCCTCCTGAGTGCCCAGCAAGGCACAGCCTGGTGGCTGGACTCACACAGTGCGAGGAAGCCGTCTCTCACGGACTATTGGATACAAATCCCCCTCCTGCAGATACAGACCTCGAACTGTACTCGAGAAGTCATCCAATGAGCTATCTTGGAATTGGACCATCACTAGAGATCGAATGGTTGCCCACAATTGTTTCTACGTAGAATTGATGCAGGGGCAGAGCTTGGTGGCACAGTGCAGAGTGCAAGGCTTGAAGTCAGGGAGACTCTTCTTCCTGAGTTCAAATCTAGCCTCAGACACTTACCAGCTGGGTGACCCGGACAAGATGCTTAACCCTGTTTGCCTCCATTTCCTCATCTGTAAAATGAGCTGGAGATGCAAATGGCAAACCATTCCAGTATCTCTGCCCAAAAAATCCTCTAATGAGGTCATGAAGTATCACATACGACTGAAAAAAATTACTGAACAATAAGAATTTGGGATCCTCACCTTCCGTCTTGGAGTCAATATTGACTCCAAGGCAGAAGAGCGGTAAGGGTAGGCAATGGGGGTTAAGTGACTTGTCCAGGGTCACACAGCTGGGAAGTGGCTGAGGACACATTTGAATGTAGGACCTCCCATTTCTGGGCCTGATTCCCCATCCACTGAGCCACCTAGCTGTCCCCATGCATTCTTTTTTTTTCTTTAAATTTTAAATTTTGAATATTTCCCCATATTTATATGTTTCATGTACTTTCCCTCTCCCCCAATCCTCCCTAACCCTCCTTAGCCGAAGCACAATTCCTCTGGGTTTTACCTGTTTCAGTGATCAAGACCTAATTCCATATTATTGTTAGTTGGACTAGAGTTATCAGTTAGTGTCTACATCCCCAATAATATCCATCAGCCCATGTGTTCAAGCAGTTGATTTTCCTCTGTGTTTCTCCTCCCACAGTTCTCCCTCTGGATGTGGCTAGTTTTCTTTCTCATAAGTCCCTCAGCCTTGCTCTGGATCCTTGCGTTGCTGCTAGTACAGAAGTCCATTACATTCGATTTTACCACAGTGTATCAGTCTCTGTGTACAATGTTCTTCTGGCTCTGCTCCTTTCGCTCTGCATCACTTCCTGGAGGTCTTTCCAGTTCACACCCCATCCATTCTTAATAGACGATATCCTAATGAATACTGGATCGCCAAACCTTATGGAATGAAAAGCTTTCAAAAAGAAAGGGGAGACCCAGCAGAAGATGCTCTGGGGGAGCAGCAGAAGTCACCCATCCTCCTCCTCGTCCTCTGCTATTGGAGTTGTCTCTAGGGAGATGGCGACCTACCAAGGATGAGCGGACACCCTAATGCTTTTGTTCATCTCCATAAAGCCCTTCTTTTGGGCAGTTGTGTAATAGGCCAGGAGAGTGACTTGCATTAGGACCTTTTCTGGCTAAAGTCCAGAATCAAGAAAGATGGAGAAAACCACGATGACGATGACGACGTGGATGACAGTGAAAGCCCCAGCTGGACACCTAGAAGATTCTGGGGCCCAAAGGGCAGAAGAGTTCGTGTGTGTTTTGCCTCTTATACGGTAACTCCATGAGGGCCCAAGAAGTGGTAAATGACCCGCAAATCTTTGTTCTAGGCCAAGTACTGGAGCACCAACTCCCACGAGATCGAGGGTACAGTCTTTGACAAGGCTGGCAAAGCCGTGCGGCGTCTCTTTGGGAAGTGGCACGAGAGCATCTATAGTGGCACCCGGTCCTCATCCACCTGTATCTGGAGAGCACGTGAGTATTGTGGGGGTTCCCTGCTTGGAGATGGCTGGGAGATGGGACTGGGGTGAGCAGGAAGTCATTAGGATCTGGGTCTTGGATCCAGTGGGCAGTACGGTAGGGTTTCCCTCACCCTGAGCTCCTTAGGAACGCTGACATCTGGCTGGCAGGACCCAGCCCTTGGCTGAGTCTGGGAAGGAAGTTTTCAATCCACACACATGGTGTGCATGGCGCAACATAGGCCCAAGGAAGAAGAGAAAAAGGCCAAAGATGTGTGTCCTGCTTTTGAGGGAAACTCATAGTTACTCCCTACTACGGGGAAACTTTGGGTAGCTCCCTTCCCATCACTGATCCTCAGATTCCTCATCTGTAAAATGGGGATAATAATTCTTGCTCTAACTTCCTTCAAGGCTTGTGATGAAGAAAGTAGCAGAGATATAGTAGAATGGTCAATTCAGAAATTCAGAAGACCTGAGTTTAAATTCAGAGTGTAGATCTTACTTCCAGGGGGAACTAAAAATGTCCCAATGGAAAGACACCTGGATTTGAATACTGGTTCTGTCATCTACTACCTCTGTGACCTTGGACAAGTCACCTGACTGTGGGCCTCAGTTTCCTCAATTGTAAAATAAGGAGGTTTGGCCTTCTGGTCTAGTATTTGTAAAGTGCTATAGAATAGTTGGCCATTGTGCATGTTGCTGTTGTGATTCGAGTTCTGACCTTCTAGGACTCTATAAGTGGTTGGTGTTGAAGATCCCGTCAAGCTCCCAAATAATGCTCATTGATCCTCTGACCTCCAGTCGCCAGGTTTAGAGTATAAGGATGCCCAGGCCTTTGGGCTTGTAGTTAGACATAGAGGCTTCTTGAGCAGGAGAGTGGCATGGTCTGACCTCTGCTTTAGGAATACCAGTTTGGTGGCTCCACAAAGAATGGTTTGGAAAGGAGAAAGACTAGAAGTGGAGAGATCAGCTACGATATAATTGCTATTTTCCAGCTGAGAGGAGCCAAAAAGGGCCTGACCAAGCTTGTGGCTATGGGAGTGGAGAGAAGGAGGCTGATGGAAGAGTTTAATGGCATTGATGTCAAGACTTAGCAAGTGATTGCATGTGGATGCAGGAAGAGGGAAGGATCGAGTGCACAGAGGATCTGGTTCTCATCTCAGCTTCAGTGCTTGCTCTCTGGGTGGCCTTAGGCAAGTCACGGAAATCTTTCTTTGCCTCAGTTTCCCCATATTTAAAATTAAAGAGTTCAACCAGAGGGTCTCGGCGATTCCTTCCATCCCTGGCCTTAGATCTATGATCCCATGACTTGAGTGCCACAAACTTGACTTGGTTCCGTAGTGGTTTCATCTAAGTCCTGTGAGCCTCAGGCAGGAACTGCAATCCACAGTGCCGACATGCCACACTTGCCTCCCAGCTTGTCCCCTGCCTTGTTGGAGGCCATCTACAGCATTCACGAGCTCACCGAAGGAGAGTTCCTGTTTCTTCCAGCTTATATGGTGGTCACTTTGGGTGGCCGTAGTGTGGGGCTCCAGTGCCTCTTCTTAGCTTCCTGCCAAGGTCGTTTGGGTGGGGGACAGAAGGGACTTGTGAAGCTAAACGAATGAATGAGTCTCTCCAGTCCCTTAGCTCAGGGCTCCCAAAGTCTCAAGTCCTCAATGGAAGCACCCTTTCCACCAGCCCCAGTTGCAGCCAGCCCGTCCTCATCTTTTTGTTCTCTGATTCTTGACTCTCTTTCTATAAACAGTCCTTGGAGGATCTACCCAATTTGCTGGGGGCCTCCCTCTAGTTCTCTATGGCTGCTGCTGTAGCTTCTTGGCCCATTCCCCACATCTTATTGCCCAGCCTCTCGGCTGCTTCATCAGGAGCCTCTAAGCTCCTTGACGGCAAGGTCTGTTTTCGTTTTTCGAGTGCCTGCAACATAGTAGGTGCTTAATAAATAGTAATAGCAGTAATAATAGCTGGCATTTATGTACTACTTGAGGTTGCCAAAGCCCTTTACAAATGTCACCTCATTTTATGCTCACAACAATCCGGGGAGGTAGGGGCTATGGTGAACTTCTTTTTACAGATGGGGAAACTGAGACAGAGGGAGGTTAGGTGACTTGCTCAGGGTCCCAGAGAAAGCAGGTATTTGAGGTTACCCTCGCCACTGCTCCACATTGCTGCCTATTCAGATCTAGAGCCAGAGGGGTCCTCAGAGGCTATTTAGTTCACTCCCCACATTTTACAGATAAAGAAACTGAGGCCCAAGAAAGGTAAATGATTTGTTTAAGGTCAAAACTGGTAGTCAAGTGCAGCCTAGTTACACGTCACACATGTTCATTCCAGGCATGGCAGTGGAGGAGGAAATGGGTCTAAACCAGCGATGGGCAAACTTTTTAAAGAGGGGGCCAAAGGAAAGGAAATGCTCTTCTGTCAGTCTGTTTCTAAGGCAACTCTTTCAAAGTTTCATTGTATTGTATCCTACTCATTGCATTCGTCTGATCAGGAATAATGTCCACGACTGGATAGAACATTTCAGGGGGCCGCAGTTTGCCCATCACTAATCTAAAGGATTCCAAACCCTCAAAGCAGAACCTGAGCAAATCTTTGCAGAGTAAAAGTTGGGGGAAAGTGATCCCAGAATCTTTTTTTTCAACAAGTTCCTTAAAGCAATACAATGCTGGAGAACTTAATAACTTGGAGAGAAACCCAGAGGAGTTGCAGAAATTGGATTGGAGTCTTTGCACTCAGAATCCTCCATTTCAAGTTTTAAGTGAGTCTAGACTTCACGGTCCCCTGAGCCCGGGCTGGGCAGACAGAAGGAAAGCTGGGAGGAAGCTGACCTGCTCCTGGTCCTTCTGCCTGAACGTTTTAATAGCAAAGCAAAGCAAAATGACACGGAGGTCAGGGAGGAGCAGGTGGTGAAGGGAAGCGCGTGGGCAAACCTGAGAGACACTGAGGGGAAGTGGAGGCAGGCACTAATTGTTGCTTGGGCTTCACAGACCCCATGCCGAAGGGGCACGAGCAGTATTATGGCTTTACCCAGTTCGCCCTGGAGCTGAACGAGCTGGACTCCCTGACCAGACCACACCTCCCCCCCACGGACACGCGGTTCCGGCCAGACCAAAGGTAATGCTTCTCCTGCTCCCCGTAGCCTCCAAGCACCTTGCCCTAAGGGCCACCCCTACCGCCAGGGGAGGCCTGGAGGCAGGTCTCAGACTGGCAGGGATGAGAAGAACCCCCATTGCTCTCTGGGGTATCCCGGAGATGCGGCCGCCTGGAATTTTCTGGTGGTCCAGTGGAAAGAGTCCTGGATTGGGAATCTAAGGACCTAGGTTTGGATTCAGACTGTGCTACTTACTATTTGTATCACCCTGGGCAAGTCATTTAACCTGGTTGGGTCTCAGTTTTCTCCTTTGTAAAATGAGGGGTTGGGCTGAATCACCTCTAAGGTCTCTTCTGGTTCCAAGTCTATGAGCCTGAGAGTTCTCTCCCCCTAAATCAGCCCTTTGCTCTTCTGTCTGGGCGCCCTAACGGTCACACCTCAAGCCTAAATCTTCCTGGGTACGCCTTCCATCCACTGCTCCCAGTTCTGCCCTCTGGGGCCAAGCAGAAGCCACTGAATTCTGTGCCATTTGACTGACCTTCAAGCACTGGAAGTTGGCTCGGAGTCTCCCTCCCAGTCTTCTGTTCCCCAACGTCCCCGGGTTCCTTGCAGCCTGGAGGCCATTCTCCATCGCCATCCGCCCTCCTCCTGGTGCTCTCCAGTTCATCAATCCCTTTCCTACGCAATCCAGGGAGTCGTTGCTGAGGAAGTGGCCGGCTCTGATGATTATAGGAGCCCCAGCATCGACAGAGCACCTCCCATTCTAGAGGGCTTCCCAGTTTGCACATCTCTTTCCTCACAGAACCCCCATGAAGGTGGGAGTGCAGGTATGAGTATCCCCATTTTACCAGTGAGGAAACGGACTCCAAGAGCCTGAGCAAATTCCCCAGAGCCACCCATTCAGTGATTGGATGCTAAGTGTCCTCGGTGGCCACGTCTGGCACTCGGCTCATGTCATCTTGAATGCCATCAAGGCTGAAGCTCAAGTGTGGTCATGGTGACCATCAAACCATGCCAATGCAGAGTGGGAAACAGAACCAGCGTAATGCTCAAGGATCTCATCTTTGTTCATGGATTCATTTAGGAACCACTCTAGATCCTTCCTAGCTGTGTCACCCTGGGCAAGTCACTTAAACCCAACTACCTAGCCCTTAATGCTCTTTTGCCTTCAGATCTATTGTTAGTATTCCTTTTTTTCTTTTTTTAAAGCCCTTTACTTAGAATCAACACTGTAGGGGCAGCTGGGTAGCTCAGTGGATGGAGAGTCAGGCCTAGAGACGGGAGGTCCTGGGTTCAAATCCAGCCTTAGACACTTCCCAGCTGTGTGACCCTGGGCAAGTCACTTGGCCCCCATTGCCCCAGCCCTAACCACTCTTCCACCTAGGAGCCAATACACAGAAGTTAAGGGTTTTAAAAAAAAAAAGAATCAACACTATTGGTTCTAAAGCAGAAAAGGGGTGTCCTGAAGTGGACAGAACTTTGGAGATCCCTGGATGGGGGTCTGGATAGGACCTGAGTCATCTTATCCAAGTTCTCACTTTATTGATACTACAACGGCCAAAACCAAACAAGTGAAGGGTCTTCTCCAGGAATCAAGCTTGGTGTCCAACCGAGGTTCCCTGACTCCAGGTCAGAACTCTTTCTGCTATTATGGAATGCCACCTCCCAGGCCTGGCTTCCAATCCAGATTCTGCAGGTACTCAGATGACTTCAGAGGAGTCTCTTGACCTTTGAATGCCTCAATTTCTTTATCTGTCCAATGGAAGGCCCAGCACAAGATCTTAGACCTCCAGTGGCCTTACATGACCCCAGGGTTGTCTTCCTTGATACCATGCAGACTTTTCACCATGTGCTTTAGAGCCATTCATGGCTAGAGCTTCAAGGAATCAGAGAGATTAAGTGCCCATTTTATAAAAAACTAAACACTAAGACCCAGAGAAGAACCTCAAGCCTCCTAGATGAAAGGAATTGTAGGAGAATCATCCTAAGTTCCTAGCCTGGCATCATGACCTCAGCAAGAATCGTAGCCATTCTGTGCCTCAGTGTTTCATCTATAAAATGGGTGTGATTATACCTCCCCTTCATAGCTCACAGGGTAAATATCAAAATTACCTTTACACTTTTTTCCAGCTTGAGATCTATGGTCTTGTGTACCCCTAAAACAGCATTCTTGCCATCCCTTTGCCCTGCCAAATCATTGTTAGTATAGGTAAGGACACTTGGAAGTCCAGGTCGCCATAAGAGTTTAAGGTACTGAGTGTGAGATTGCAGAAAGGAGAGGAAAGTCTAAGATTTTGGCTTTGGGTTCCTATTTACCTCTTACTCTCTCTGCCTCCTGTACCCCTTGGAGCCTTCATTTCCTCCTTGGTGAGATGGGAATAATAACACTTGAGTTCCTCTCCTCCTTTCCTTCCTCCCAAATACCAGTGCCCTGGGGATGTACCTATGAACTAGTCTTGGTCAAGGATGTCTCTGAGCTAATGGTCCTCTCTGTCCAGGTTGTTAGAAGAAGGGAACTTGGAAGAAGCAGAAACCCAGAAGCAAAGGGTTGAGCAACTGCAGAGGGAACGACGGCGGGTCATGGAAGAGAATAACCTGGAGCATCAACCTCGGTTTTTCAGGTATGCTTGTTGGCCCCTGGTAGGCTGGCACTTCCATGGGGAATTCAGCCAACCGGATGGAGGCTCTGGGAATAGGGACGGATTCTGGGACAGAGTCCTAATGTCTTTGGTATGGGGACTCCCATAACCTGTTCAGGTCAGCAGTTTCTTAGCCATTGAATTGCAAGAAGTTCTGAGATCCAAGTGGCTTGTCCAGCTGTAAGACTTGAACTTAAGTCTTCCTGGCTTCAAGACTGGCTCTCTTGTTGTTTTTGAAAATGATGAAGGCCGATATTAAAAGGGAAAATAGTACTTTAATAAAAGCCATGCCGATAGAGATAAATTATTAGACCACGAGCCTGTAAGAATTCAAGCTGCCTCCTCAGCCATTTTACATTTTGTACCTTTGCGCGCTCAGATAGCAAAAAAGACCACCTCTCCTGACTCCGGGAGTCTTATCCCCTCTCTTACATCATCACGCTTCCTATCTGCCTCCATTTTTACAAGAGGAATCATGGGAAATGTAGTTTTCCAAAGTCCCCTAAAATGTCCACAGGAAGCTTGCCATATAGCTACATATCTTAACGCTCAAATGAGCCCCAAATAGCTCTTAAATAGAGTCCCAGAAATTCTAAATAACACACTCTACACTACAAATCACTGGCCTGGGATCATGAAAACCAACAATCCTTGTCCTCAAGGAGTTTTCCTTTTACTAGGAGGGAATACCGTGGACACATTGTCCTTTGGGTCACCCCTACATTTACTTCTTCGGAAATTTCCACATTCCTTTCCACCAGTGATTCCCAAAGTGGGCGCCACCGCCCCCTGGTGGGTGCTGCAGCGATCCAGGGGAGCGGTGATGGCCACAGGGGCATTTATCTTTCCTATTAATTGCTATTAAAATTTAAAATAAATTAATTTCCAGGGGGCTAAGTCATATTTTTTTCTGGAAAGGGGGCGGCAGGCCAAAAAAGTTTGGGAACCACTGCTTTCCACATTTATGACTCTAAAGCCTTGTCAGGAGAGAAAGATGGCTCTTTGCACAAGGGGCGTAGCTTATAGTTACCAAAAGCACTACGATGCTTCCCAAACATAATCTACCCCTCTCTGTTCCTCCTCTTTAATCCTGGGCCCCACTCATTGGCCATTTGCAGTTTCTGCACCAAATTGGAGTATAGACTGGCCATAAACTGCATGGCCCAAGTGTCTTTTTTCATCCATTTGGTTTTTCCTCTGTAGATGTTTAGGCCTGTCTCTTTTGAAGCAACTACTTTATTGAGGAGGCCATAAAAAGGCTTCACATTTATGTTTTGACTACAAAAATCAAAAGCCAAAATCCACCTGACTTAGTGAAGCAAAACAAAGCCCTGAAGTGTCTCTCAGAGGAGAGAAGGACGCCTCCCTTGTAGGCTGAGATCATGCAAGATTCCTTGAGAAATAAAGCCACCGGGAGACGCTGTTCAGTATCCCTGTGGTTGTCACGCCAGGGACGATGCCTCCAAACGGAGTCCGAATGGAAGGAGGCTTCCCTCTGCGGAGTGGGTCTTCCCGGTGCCCTTGTTTCTGGGGGATGGGGACAAGGATCGGCATCCTCGCCATCTGCCGATGTTTATCGACGATGCCCGACATCAGCAGGGAAAAGAATCCGCCCCAGATGGGCCGTCTTCCAGCAGAGCAGTCGGAGCCGGCGGACGTGGCTTTGCCGCTTTGCTGATAGCTTTGGCTCTCGTGTGTGTCTCGCATGTTCATGCCGAGGGCTCGATGTGGAGGCAGAGTTTGCCTCCTCTCCCAGCTGGGGCCCGTCCGTGCAGAGGTTCCCTTCCAGACCTCCACGGGGAGAACCTGGGAAGTCGAGCTTCTGCCCGAGGCGTCCATTTGCTAAATAAGGAGGGGGGGTCAGCTCTGTCTTGTCCCCCAAATGGGCCTGCGACGTTGCCTGACGTTTCCTTTGCACGCATGCAGGGAAATGGCGTTTGCCCACCAACACGACAGGACTGAATTATGCCTCCGAGTCACGCGTGTTGTTGAGGAGGTGGTCTAAGCCGCTCGCTTCAGAGACTTTGAGGAAAGCCTCCTACGTGGCTGCTTAATCTTCCGTGGGGGAGAGATGGAAGAACTAGACAAGAATTAGGCGGGATGGATCTCGGTCTGCGCCAGGAGAGGGAGGGCCCACCCTGGGGAGAATATAACCTTTCTGACACACATGTCATAAAGAGTGGGGAGACCCAGGTTCAAATCCTCCTTGTGCCCTTTTTCAAACAATGGACTGCAGGCAAGCCTTTCTGCTTATCTGCCTCAGTGCTCTCCTTTTCAAAATGAGGGATTGGATAGTGTGGTTCTAGGAGAGACAAAAGTAAATCAGTTGGCCATGATGCAAAGTCCCGGCAGATAGAGGGATCCCCACCTAAGTGAACTGTTTGCACTCTTTCAGCTCTACAAAAAAAATATTTTCAGTCAAACAAAACATACACCTGAGGCGTGTGTCACTGCATGAAAAGATGATGCTGCGGCTTTGTGCTCATGAATAAGCAACGTGTTATTTTATTTATTTCTTTTTGATTAATTTCTTTTTTATGTTTTTCCATGTTTCCATGATTCGTTTTCTTTCCCTCCCCCCTCCCAGAGCCAACAAGCAGTTCCACTGGGTTGTACAAATGTTGTCACTTGATACCTATTTCCACATTATTCATTTTTGCTATAGAGTGATTTTTTTTAAAGCCTAAATTCCCAAATCACATCCCCATATATACGTGTGTGATAAGTGATGTCATGCTTTGCTTTTGCATTTCCGCTCCCACAGTTCTTTCTCTCAATGTGGATAGCATCCTTTCTCATAGGTCCCTTGGGATTGTCCTGGATCGATTCATTGCTACTAGTAGTAAAATCCATTACATTGGATTATTCCACAATGTTTTACTTTCTGTGTACAATGTTCTGGTTCTGCTCATTTCACTCTAATCAGTTCACTGAGCTTCTCCCAGTTCACATGGAAAGCCTCCAGATCATCAATCCTTACAGCACAAAAGTATTCCATCACCATCAGATACCACAATTAAGTTCAGCCATTCCCCATTTGAGGGACAACCCTTTATTTTCAATTTTTTGCCACCACAAAGAGTGCAGCTATGAATATTTTTGTACAAATATTTTTCCTTACTATCTCTTTGGGGCACAAACCCACTAGTGGTATGGCTGGATCAGAGGGAATATGTTCTTTTAAAGCCCTTTGCGCATAATTCTAAATTGCCTTCCAGAATGGCTGGATTAATTCACAATTCCACCAACAATGCATTAGTGTCCTGATTTTGCCACATCCTCTCCAACATTTATTATTTTCCTTTACTATCATATTGGCCATTCTGCAAGGTGTGAAAAGTGGTACCTCAGCATTGTTTTGATTTGCATTTCTCTAATTATGAGAGATTTGGAATACTTTTTTATGTACTTATTGATAGTTTTGATTTCTTAAAACTTAAATCTTAAAACTGCCCATCTTTATATTTGCCTATAACATGTCCCTTGACCATTTGTCAATTGGGAAATGGCTTGATTTTTTTTTTATACAATTGACTTAGCTCCTTATAAATATGAGAAATGAGACCTTTTTCAGAGGTTTTTGTTATAAAAACCTTTCCCCAATTTGTTGCTTCCCTTCTCATTTTGGTTGCATTGGTTCTGTTTGTATAGAAACTTTAAAATTTAATATAATCAAAATTATTCATTTTACATTTTGTAGTGCTCTCTGTCTCCTGCTTGGTCTTAAATTCCTTCCTTTCCCATAGATCTAACAGATATACTGTTCTGTGTTCACCTAATTTATTTATATTTAAGTCATTTTATATTTATATTTAATATTATGTATTTATATATAGCATAATATAAATATAATATAAATGATGTGTTTATATTGAAGTCATTTGCCCACTCTGAGTTAATGTTGGTATAGGGTGTAAGATGTTGATCTAAACCTAAATTCGTCCCATACTGTTTTCCAATTCTCCCATCAGTTTTTGTCAAATAGTGGATTCTTGTCCCCAGAGCTGGGATCTTTGGGTTTATTGAACACTAGCTTGCTGAGGTTATTTACCCCTAGTCTATTCCATTGCTCCACCTTCCTGTCTCTAAGCCAGTACCAGATTGTTTTGACGACTGCTGCTCTACAGTACAGTTCAAGATCTGCTCCTGCTAGGCCACCTTCCTTCACATTTTTTTTTCATTATTTCCCTTGATATTCTTGATCTTTTGTTCTTCCAGATGAACTTTGTCATAATTTTTTCTAATTCTATGAAAAAGTGTTTTGGAAATTTGATAGAGCCCTGAATAAGTAAATTAATTTAGGTAGGTTGTCACTTTTATTATATTGACTCATCCTACCCATGAGCAATTGATGTTTTCCCAATTGTTTAGACCTAGTTTTATTTGGGTGTAGAGTGTTTTATAGTTATGTTTATATGATTCCTGAATTTGTCTCAGCAAGTAGATTCTCATGTATTTTATCTTGTCTAGAGTGATTTTAAATGGAGTTTCTCTTTCTAACTCTTGCTATGAGCAGCTTTTTAAAGAGCCCCATCAGGGGGCAGCTGGATGGCTCAGTGGATGGAGAGCCAGGCCTAGAGACGGGAGGTCCTGGGTTCAAATCTGACCTCAGACTCTTCCCAGCTGTGTGACCCTGGGCAAGTCACTTAACCCCCATTGCCTATCCTTACCACTCTTCTGCCTTGGAGCCAATACACAGTATTTACTCCAAGATGGAAGGTGAGGATTTAAAAAAAAAAAAAGAAAGAAAAGAAAAGAAAAATCATTCATTCATTCAACAGTAGCAACAGTACATTTACTTTTGCTAGTCTAGCAGAGGAGCCATTTCAAAGTAAAGTGTGACTCTGGGCAAGTCATTTTCCCTTCAAAAGCTCCAGTTTCCTCCAGTGTAAAATGGAGCTCTTTCTGTATTTTCTTGTATTCTTCACAGAGATTTATTTTTATCCTCAAGACCTAACACAGGGTTTAGGCACATAAACTCTTGGTCTTCCATTGATGTGGCACCAGATGAGCCCTTGTGGTTTTCTCAAAAACCAAACTATTCACAGCCTCTGTTTGAAAAGCCAGAATCACTGAGAATTTTGAGAAACGGAGGCAAAGCCCCCAGGATTCCAGGCTTCCGGCTTGTGCCCTTTCTAGTAGTCTCCAGCTCGCTCAGCCTTGCCTGAAGGCAGGTTTGAAGGAAGCTCAGCAGCTCAGAGAATAGCTTTCTTCTTCATGGCCTCAAGGAGCCATCAGTGAGGAGGCTGTCCAGACAGTCCTTCAGATACTCATTCGGGAAATGTTTCCTCTTGGACAGGAAATCCAGCGACGACTCGTGGGTGAGCAACGGAACTTACCTGGACCTGCGAAGAGACCCCGGCTTCTCCAAGCTGGACAACCCCACCCTGTGGTGAAGGGACTTCTTCAGCCTCTCACTCTCTGCTGGCCCCTTTCTGGGACAATCGATGCCCATTTATCTCTCTATAAATAGCTGTACACGTATTTAAGGGACGCCACCTAGAGCGATGCGTCCGTGCTTGACCTAGACTCGTAAGTATCCAAGAATCCATTTTCCTCAGTGGATTTCTCTACGATTCCAATTGTTACCAGGATGGTTTGTATGAAGGTAGAAGACCTTAATTTCTTTTTATATATCGACTATTTAATAAAATGAAATCCTGAATGTTAGAGGCTTGGGGAGAGGGAAGGGGAGAAGCTTTAACACTAACTTTCCAAAGGCTTCACAACATTCAGATGAAGCGGATGCCTTATTGAATCCTGTCGAAAGGGGGAAAGACTCTCTCCCGGGCCTGTTGGGGAACGAGAAGAGGACCCACCCTGGGGGAGCCTCCCAAGCTGCATTGGGTGGCTCAGCCATCTTTTGGCCTCGGACTGCCGGGGAATTGCCCCTCCTGGGTGATTCTGTGCGGGCCAGGCGGATGACTCTCTTCTCGTTGTTTTCTCTGGTGGGACGGTGGGGTGCCGAGAAGAAGAGAATGTTCTTTTCATTTATTCTGGGTTTAGAACCTCCTGGAAGAGGTTGTCCAGTTGCCTTACACGCACAATTTCCCCTGTTGTTCAAGCACTGGGAATCCCCTCGCCCAAAGTCTTGGATCAGTGGCCCAAAGCGGCCGTCGGAGAAGCCGTCACGGGGAAGAACAGAAGCTTTGGCCAGGACCGAAAGCGCCCCCCGCTTTCCTGTCCTCCCGAGACCCTCCCAGCCCACCAATCGACCAACGTCTTAGTGTTTGGCGATTTGAAATCCGTTTGTATCCACCACCTCGATGGTTTCTATCAACTCGAAACAGGGGAACTTTTTAAGAAAAACAAAAAACTTTGGCAAATGTACCTGATTGTTTTCCATAACAGATACGTTTTCTGAAATACTCTTTCGGTATTTTCTACCTCTTTCTTCTAAGTACCCTCTTCTCGATCTTGTACAACGTGTTTGGTGACCATCTGCCTTATTGCGCCCCAAACGATGGGCCCTCCAATCCTCCTTTGAGCCCCCCGTTCTGTTCTGGTGACTCTAAGCGTCCGTCGCCCTCCCCGTTCTCTGCCTCCGTCCCTGTCACTACTTCCCACGTTCGGCAGCTGCCTCCGAGGAAGCACAGACCCGGGCCCCAGGGAGAGGCGGGCGGCCTTTTAGAGCGGCCGCCGAACGCTACTGTGCGCAATAACGGAAATGCGTGACCGAGCAACTGCCCACGTGCTCTTGGCATCGGGCCTCGTCCATTCATAAGCTCTGCCCGATCCACAGGCCAGGGCGGCGGGCGCTCATCGGTGGGAAGGTTTCTGCAAAAAATAAAATAAAATAAAACGTTTGACCGCTGTCAGAGCGGGTGGGCATTTGACTTGCCATGAATAATGGGTGAGAAAAAATGCCAAAGTCTCCACGTGGGCCATCAGCCACTTTGGAACGGGGAAACGTTTGGGATGGGGCGGGCAGGGCTCTTTCCTTGGCCAATGTCTGTCCGCAGAGCTTTCAGACAATAAAATCCTCAGTCGATGCTGGAGTCCTTCTTTCTGTTGCGTGGGAACACGCAGGCCAGTCTTCTTTCCATCTCAGAATGGTGGCTCCATCCCTTGGTCCCAGGCTGGTGTCAACCTCAGCCGGGTTCTGCCCCCACGGGCGGAGGCGGGCTGCTCACCAGGAAACCGAGTTCAGCTTCCCTCCAGGAACGTTAGCGCAGTGCTGGTGCTGGCCTCGAGCCTCAGTGCTTCCCCTTATTATCTGCCTGGCCTGGGCTAAGTCAGGGCTTCCATTTTCTCCACATTGAAGGTAAAGTCATCCTGGATGCCTCTTACCCCATCAGAGGCAGGGGCTCCCCTCGTATCCCCAGGCACATGGTAGGCGCTTCATAAATAAATGTTGATGGATTGATTATTCCACATCCAGATGAAATCAAGACAACAAACATTTATCAAGTGCTTTCTGTATACTGGGCACATGCCAAGCACCAGGCATACACTAATAAGGTAAAAACAGTCCTTACCCTTGAGGAGCACAAAAGGGGTGAAGGGAGGGGAACAACACGCTAACAACTATCTTCATACCAAAAAAAATACAGACTAAGTCAGACAGAAGACACCACCGGTAAACAAGCTTGCTCTGGTTATTTTAAAGCTTACAATTAAAAAAACTTGGCATGGCTCTCATATTCTGTAGATGGACTGCATCCTCTTTAAGCCTGTATTTCATAAATACAGAGGAAACCAGGCTAAATGCCAAATTATTTGAGATGATGGCACATGGGTGGGTTTACAGAGAGAACATCTGGACATGATGGATGGTACTTGGGAAAGTGGCCCTCACTGGCACTGGGCAATGGGCTCCCTGTTCTGCAATTAGCTGGTTGTGTGTCCCCTGCTGGCTATTTTCAAATGTAAAGACCAAAAACCAACCAGAAATAACTGGTTTTCCATTGTCTCCCTTTAGCGCCTTCTCACCCAACTGGGTCTCCAAAGCAACGTTTAAACCTAGATGATTCTAGAAAGCCCGGCAGAGGCGAGGGGTTGGGCGAGAGGACTAGAAATACCCTTTTAACTTGGAAATCACACAACTGTTTAGTTTAGAGACCGAATGACCACTCGTAGGGCAGGTTACAATGGGGATTGGGTGGACAAGAGATCCTCAAAGATCCCTCCATCTCTAAAGCTCTGTGATCCTGCCTCGCTTTGCAGATGAGGAAAATGAGGAGCTTCCCAGAGAGCAATATATAATGATCTTCAGTAGAACTGCAAGTTCAAGTCCGCCATCTCTCCCCAACCTTCCCTTTCCTGGAGCAGCAGGACTGGGAAGGGAGAAGGGAGCTCACTATCATTGTGTCAGCAGCTGTCCTTTCAGAAGGGCTCTCAGACAGAAGGTACAAGTGTCACCACCCCCATTTTAGATGAGGAAACTGAAGACTTTTCTCCCCTAGAACCAAAAGATCTGAAATAGAGCTGAAAGGGACATCAGAGTGTCCAGCCCTTCGTTCTACAGATTCAGACTCTGAGGCCCCAACAGAGGTTAAGTTACTTGCGTAAGGTCACCCAGGCAGAAAGTAAAAGAGCAAGGATTCGAATTCTGGGTCCAAATCCAGTTCCTTCTCCGTGATACCACACCATTAAGTGTGTGAGGCAGGATTCACACTCAGAGCTCCTGACTCCCTCTTTTCTGCTGCCAGGCTGTTTTTGATAAAGTCCAATTCTGATGTCTTTCTCCGGTCAAAAGACAAAAGACACTGTTCTTCCCAGGAGGCTGGAGGGAAGGTTTAACATCCTCTTAAGTTAGCTTTGTGGGGATTCTTCCTGCCTTCTATCCTCAGCCCCACTAGGGCTCCCCAAATTAGCCATTATATCTGCTGCTATTGACTCTAGGAAATGGGTATAAGAATGAACCCATTTGACTGCCTGTAAATCTACCTGGAAAAATGGATGGTTGATTACCAGCCAGCAGGGTTGATCTGTGTGGACCGAATGGGGCGAATGGCCAGACCGAGAGCCAACACATTTCCCACTGCAGTAGGCTGACTTCTGAGAGCCCCTCCCAAGGCGGAGGCCCCGCTCAAATACTAGGATACCAGAAGGATTCTCATGCGTTTTCCCTCACTCCCTGCAGGGACTCTGGACGTTGCCCTGCCGGAACGCTGAGTGAGCCGACAACAAAAATAAAAGGTCAACTCAAGGGACATGTTCAAGGTCATCCCAAGACTACTCACTCTTCCCTGACCTGGGTTTAACGTCTTCATTTCCAGCCCTTAAAGGGTTCTGGGTTTCTTTCACTCCCTCTACCAAAGCCTGACTCTCGGTCCCCAGGCTCTGCCTTTCTGTCTTATGCAGGTATGTAGTGATTGGGGGCTGAGAAAAGCCCCAGCAGATAGATCATCCAACTGAGGTCGGTTGGGCCCTTGAAGCTTCTCGTGAGCCTACTGGAACTACCTGGAGCCTTCCAGCTGCTCTGGAAGAGCCTGGTGCTTTCTCATGTGGAGCGAGAGCAATAGAAGTCATTCCCATGACCTTGGGGATGCTGGTTCCTGGGCATTAGCATAACTTATTTGAAACGTCTTCGATTTTGATCTCGACATCTGCCCGGCTCTATTTTTTCCCTGCCAGCTGTTGTCTCCCTTCACGGCTTTGATTTGCATCCTGGTGTATTTATCTGCTCTTCAGCGCTGGCTTTTATTTCTCTGTGTCATACCAGCCTCTGTGAGTGATGACGACGGCTGAAATGCCAGCCGTCAAATGATCATTTCGTTTGGGGGAGTGCTGAGTTCATTTATTTCCTTCCCAGCAGTTTAATTCCCCTTGACCCCAGCTCCTTCGGAGGGCACCATTTTTATTGTTGGATTCTTGTGGCATTCCTTCTGCATTTGTTAAAAAGTCCAGATCGTGCCACCTTTTGCCCAGATGAACACGCTTGGAACTCTCATCAGCGTGCAAGTGGATCTGTTCGTGTGTGCTTGGTGGGCACAGAGAAGGGCACGGGTTTACCTAATGCAGATTGGAGTAAAACTCTTTGTACTAGAAGGTAAACATGGCTAATCAGGGATCTGCCTTTCAGCCCTTGCCTCGTCCTCAACTCTTAACACTCGAGCTGTGTTCAACAAGGGAAACCCCAGCCTTCCCTATTTTCCAGGTCACAAATCTACCTCCCCTGACACTCCAGAGATCAATATTTCCTCTTCTTAGATGTCTTTTTTTTTAAAACTCTTACCTTGTATCTTAGAATCAATACCATGTATTGGTGCCAAGGCAGAAGAGTAGTCAGGGCCAGGCAATGGGCATCAAGTGACTTGCCCAGGGTCACACAACTAGGAAGTATCTGAGGCCAGATTTGAACCCAGGACTTCCCATCTCTAGGCCTGGCTCTCAATCCACTGAGCTACCTGGCTGCCCCCTTAGAAGTCTCCTAATTAACACAACTTGATTCTAGGGAGCCCAGTGGGTCTAGAAAGGCTTCATCATTTCCCTTTTTACAGGCATGATTGTGGTATCAATAGTCACTAGACATGTATTAAGCACCTACTATGTGCCAGCACTGTGGCAAGCACTGGAAAGACAAATATGTCCTGTCCTTCAGGGGCTTACAATCTGATGGGGGGAGACAACATGAAGATTGTGTGTGTGCAGGACAAGAATTGGCTAAACAGAACTTAGCGGAGGTGTGGGAGGAGACGGACCTCTGCGGGGCTCCCTCATACAGATCAGGAAAATGAGGACGAGGGAGGTAAGTGACTTGCTCAAGGTGACATGCCTTTGGAAGTGGTAGATAAAAAGTATTCATCCAACTCCTAGTGAATTGTTTCCCAATCTCGTCCTGCCATTTCTTGCCTCCAAGTATTTGCCCATTCCTGGAATGTATTCCCTCCTTTTCTATTGCTGCTGAAATTCTCTTCCTTCAAGACCAGCTTGGGTACCGTCCAAGACTTCCATTACACCTTCTCTCTGATCCTCCCCATAACATCCCCAACCCTCACCTGAACTAGCTAAAAATTGGTCTTTCCCTCATTTTCTTTCTTTTTTTAATCCCCTACCTTCCAGCTTAGAATGGATCCAAAGTATTGTTACCAAGGCAAAGAATGGTGAGGGCTAGGCAATTAGGGTTGAGTGATTTGCCCAGGATTACACAGCTAGGAAGTGTCCGAGGCTATTTTTGAACCCAAGACCTCCTGTCTCCAGTCCTGTCTCTATCCACTGAGCCACCTAGGTGCCCCATTTTCTTTCCTTTTAAAAATCAGACCAGGTCTCTTCAACGTAGTTCCTTCTACCAAAATGGAGTAGCAAAGCATCTTCAATTTATGGCTTTGGAGAGCTACTCAGGCATTGAGAGATTGAGTAATTTGTTCAGGATTGTGCCCTAAGTATATGTTAGAGGCAGAATTTGAACTCAGATCTTCTTACCTTCACAGACAGCTCTCTACCCATTAAGCCACACTGCTTTTCTCCTCCCATTTCTTTATCTAGCCCCCTCCTTTACCCATATTCTACCTTGTCTCACTTATTTTTGTGTGTGTTACTGCCCCACTAGACTATAATCTCCTAGGATCAGGAGGGTATTTCTAGTGCTTCCCAGCAGCACCAACAGGGGTCTAATCAGTGTTTGCTAGGTTGTATTGGGGGAGAGGGGAGGACACCAGGGCATGGAGGTGAGTGAGGGGGAGCTGGGTAGAGAACTGACTGGTCCCACATAGCCTGGCAACCTCACAGGGGAATCACAAACCAAGGAAAGCTGGACCTCGACGATGGATGCATTTTCCTCCCCTGGCGCTGGCTGTCTCCTGGGCATCCCTCATGAGGACTCATCTTTTGGGCACCTGGCAGAAAGGAGCAGCCAAAGGAAGCCTGTCCATTAGTGGAGGACATCGTTTCGGAAATAAACAATTTGGTCCTTGTTCTCCCTTTTCTATTTCTAGCGTGGGGAGCTACGGCTCTTCTGTAATCCAAGCTGAGAGTCTTTCACCACAATTATTCTCTGCTCCACAAACAAGGTGGTGTGTGCTAGCAGAAAGAACCCCAATAAGAACCCAGGAGAGGGGGCAGCTGGGTAGCTCATTGGATTGAGAGTCAGGCCTAGAGATGGGAGGTCCTAGGTTCAAATCTGACCTCAGACACTTCCCAGCTGTGTGACCCTGGGCAAGTCACTTGACCCCCATTGCCAAAAAACAAACAAACAAAAAAGAACCCAGGAGATCTGGGTTCTGGTCTCAGCGGTGCCATTTACTAGCTGAGTGTCTCCATTTCTTTATTTTCTCATTTGAAAAATAAATATTTGGACTGCATCCTCCAGGGCATCTAGGTGGCACAGTAGATAAGAGAACCAGGCCTAAAGTCCAGAAAAAATGAGTTCAAATCCAGCCTCAGACTCTTACTAGCTGTGTTAGCCTGGGCTAGTCACTTCACCCTGCTTGTCTCATCTGTAAAATGAGCTAGAGAAGGAAATGGCGAACCATTCCAGTATCCCTGCCGAGAAAACCCAAAATGGTGTCATGAAAAGTCAGACAAATCCGAAATAATTGAACAAAAACAAATAAGGCTTCCCAGCTCTGAGAGTCTCTCTTTTCCTGTCAAATTCAGTCAAAGCCTCACACTGTCAGCACCAGTCCTAGAAATAGGCAGCATAGATTGCCTATTGGGCATGATTTCAGGAGTTTGGGGAAGACATTTCAAAAATTCTCTACCAACTGACCAATTGACAAAAAAATTCTGTTAGATTCCTTCAAATAGCCTGGGAGAAGCTGGGTTTTAAGCAGATAGCAGGCATTTAACTCTTCAGTTGAATAAATGTATCGGTTTCTTTGCTATAAGCAACTTCAAGCCTGCACAGTGCTGGGTCTGGATTCAGGAAGACCTGGGTTCAAATCTAGCCTTGGATAAGGCTTACTAGCTGTGAGACCCTGTACAAGTTACTTAACCCTGTTTGCTTCAGTTTATCATCTGGAAAATGAGCCAGCACCTAGATAGCACAGTGGGTAGAGCACCAGGCCTAGAGTTAGGAAGATTCATCTTCATGAGTTCAAATCTGCCCTTGAGCATTTACTAACTGTGGGACTCTGGATAAATCACTTTACCCTGTTGGTCTCAGTTTCCTCAACTGTAAAATGAGCAGGAGAAGGAAATGGCCAACCGCTCCAGTATCTTTGCCAAGAAAAACCCAAATGGGGTCAGGAAGAGCTGGACTGAAAAACAACTGAACAATCGTGAATGGGATAGTGGTGAGGAAGGGGGCAAAGTCAAAGAGATGAGGTACTTTGGGGAAGAGCAAACTAAGAGAGGTCAGGAAGGGCATCCTATAGAAAATTGTCTTTGAACCAAGATATACAGGAGGCAACATTGTCTGGAATGTGGGGTACAAAGAATCGATAAGGAGAAGAGAGGAACTGGAAGGACCAAGAAAGATGGCAACAGAGTGTTTATAGATAGCCTGGGCTAGTCACTTCACCCTCTTTGTCTCAGTTTCCTCATCTGTAAAATGATCTGGAGAAGGAAATGGCAAACCCCTCCAGCATCTCTGCCAAGATGACCCATCTCTCTGTCTACTAGCTAGCTAGGTCTGTTGGCGTGTCTGTGGGTACCAAGCCAGACCTACAGGGCATAGCTGAAATGGATGATCTATAGAAAACACAGTTTTCAAAAATGAAGATTGATTGCAAGTCAGGTGCATGTTGGGGCCATTAACATTTAAATAGGAAGGCAATTAAAATGGTCTAATTATTAATTAGGTTATTACTGAGTTTAAGTTGGGCTGCAGGCATGTCAATCTGATATCTAATCAGACTTGGCAGAATAGTAATTGCATTTTATCTAGCTTTCAAATTTTCATTTTTTTCTATGTACTTTAGGAGGTTACTTTATAACTTTTTAAAATTAAATGTTGATTTGTTTTTCAGAAACAAGCATTTATTTTTTTCTCCCTCCTGTCTCCTCCACACACACACATTGAGAAGAAAAATAGAAAATTCAACCCCTCCCAATGAATCTCCATAGTCAAGTAGATCAAATCCCTCCATTGGCCATGATCAAACATCCCTGTCTCATTTTGCACCGAAATCCATCACTTCTCCATCAGGAAGTGGGTTCCATGTTTTACCATCATCTTCTGGGATAACGTTTGGTCACTGAGTTGATTAAGTTCTGAAGTCTTCAGGGGTTTTGCCTTTACTCTGTTATTGTGTAAATTATCCTCCTAGTTCTGCTTACTTCACTGAGCATCAGTTCATACAAGTTTTCCCAAGATTCTCTGAAACTATCCTTTTTGTCATTCTTTGGGACGCAGTAGCATTGCATATACATTCATCCACATAACTTGTTCAGCTGTTCCCCAGCTGATGGGTACCCATGCTTCCCACCCCAACCCCACGCCTTCCATGTTGAATTTAAGACACCAATAGGACAATTCAGATGTTGATAAAGGGGAAAGGATCAGAGAACATGGATTCAAATCCCACCTCTGATGCCTACCATTGGTATGATCTTAGGAAAATCACTGTACCTCCCAATGCCACAGTTTCCTCATTTGTAAAATGAGATTATTAGACTAGATGGCTTCTGAGGATTCTTCTAGCTCCAGGGCTATGCACCAATTATTGGAGCTTAGGAGAGAAATAAGGGATAGAGAGGGAGACAGACAGACAGACAGACCTATAGATAGCTATAGAAGTGACCTTAATAGAGATGATAGTTGAACCCATGGAAACTGATGAGATCACCAAGAGGGAGAATGTTGAGATAGAAAACGTCCAGTCCAGAGCCCTGGGCATTGAGGGCAGGATGTGGATGGCCCTCTAAAGAGGGTGGGAAAGGATGAGTCTGCGAGGCAGGAAGGCAACCAAGAGCAAACACTTGGGAAGACCAAAGATCATGAGTCTTCTTTAAGGATGTAGGCAATTCCTAACGAGGTGCACCCATTGGTTTCTGTGACCAACGTCATCAGCAGAGAGGCATGATTGGGAAGGGCAGTAATGGGCAAACTGGTCCTTGAGCCAGATGCGGCCCCCTGAAATGTTCTATCCAGCCACATCTGATGAATACAAGAAGTAGGATACAATACAGTGAAACTTTGAAAGAGCTGCCTTAGAAACAGACGGACAGAGGAGCATTTCCTTTTCTTTGGCCCCTCTTTAAAAAGTTTGCCCATCACTGGGCTGGGGGAATCCTCAGGAGTACAATCACGGGACACAGAAAATTCAAAAAGAAAGCAGGAGAAAGATGTGTGCCCACAGCAGGGAGAACGTGCCGTCCACTGGCCTCAAGGTATTCTGGCCTATTTTGTAAGTGGAAAATGCTTGTTCCTCCTCCATGCTCTTTTGTCCTTATTTTTCACTAATGATGAACCTCGATGTTTTATTGATAAACAAAAGCTGACTCTTTGGAGATCAGAAATGCCATGCATGGCATCAGCAACCAGATGGTCCTTAAAACATTAATAAAGCAAAAGCAGATGGCTTCTAATAAAGCATCACACAAACAGGCCTTTGGGCCAGGTCACAATGGTTTTTTGGGACTTTCCATTAATATAGAACAATTATATGACTCATAATGGAGAAAAACTATTCTCTTGGAAAAAATATATATATATTCAAAGGCAGCTGAGTAGCTCCCTGGATTGAGAGCCAGGCCTGAAGATGGGAGCTCTTGGCTTGAAATCTGGCCACAGACACTTCCCAGCTGTGTGACCCTGGGCAAGTCACTTCACCCCCATTGCTTAACCCTTGCCACTCTTCTGCTTTAGAACCAATACACAGTCCTGATTCTAAGACAGAAGGTGAGGGTTTAAAAAAATGGATTTTCTTTTTTCATCTGGGGTTCCTGCAGGCATTTGGGGAACCTTTAACTTTCACAGACCTTCCAATTATTTAGAATCATTGTGGTCTCTAGTACTACTTTTTAACCCTTTTCAGAGGGAAGAGGGAAAGAATCTCTGATTGTAATTGCATGGGGAATTTCCAGAGTAAAATCCTCCCCCAAAGTGAGATTCCAGAATCTGTGTATGACCTCATTACTCAACTAAACAAGTATCAGAGGTGGAATTTGAACCCACGTCCCCATAGCCAGTGCCAGTATCTGGGATCATCAAGGATACATGGGACTGAAATTGGATGTAGAGCAAGAATGCAAAGCAAATGAGTAGCCCAGCGGATAAAAGAGCCAGGAGAAGGCATCCAGTTCCTCCGGGCTTTCTCCTTTGGGGGGAATCCTTGGAAGGGCAGAGCCTGAACATTCCATGTGTGATGTGGTGGCGTTATGGAGAGCGTGGTCGCCAAACAAAAGAAGAATCTTTTGGATTCTTTGGGAGCCCCATTTGTAATTTGCTTGGAAAAGTGCACTCACCCCCCCACATACCCCAGAGCCCAAACCAGGATGTCTCGACAAACACAGTCAGGGCAAAGCACATAAAGTGCCCACCCTCAATGGGTCCTCGAGAATGAGACGGGGCTGGATCAAAGGAGACAGGGCAGGAGCTCTCTATGAGATAACTCCCTATTGTAATTAGTTATTTTTAATACTATATATTTAATATATAGTATTTTAATATATATAGAAATATATATAATCAATATATAAATATATAATATTATATGATTAATTATAATTAATATATAATATATTATACATTAATATAAATATAATTAATAAAAATACTAATGTTTAATTAGTCATTTTAATTAAATTAGTTATAGTGCTGCGCTCCCTGGATCCCAATTTCTGTCAGCTTCTCTAAATCGGGGCGCCGGAGGGCAAAGCCCTCATTGCCCTACCCTCGTTGCCGCCGCTCTGTTTTCAAGCCTCAGCAGTCCGATGCCGGAGCTCTCACCATAATTTCCACATCGTGAGAAATCCAGAGCGACAATAACTCCCCTTTTGAAGCCGCTTCCTCTTAGGATCCCTCGGCATAATGAGACGCTGGGGCTTCTCTTTCCCATCCGTCAGAATTATGATTCAGACTCGGGGGCACATTGTTATTCTCCTAATTGGTTTTTTCTCCCTCTTGCAATTAGCCTATTTAAGGGCATCTCCTAATAGTCTCTGCGCACAAAGCTCCTCTCCCCCCTTATACCTGAGCCAAGAACTTCTCCCAGAAGAGGGAAGCCACCATCTCAGTGCCTTTGCCCGGGGCTCCCCCTCTGTGCCCTTTAAACTCTTGTCTTTCTAGATTAAGCCGGTGGGTGGTTGGCAGAGCATCAGCTCTTGGGCGCAGGACTTGCCTTCTCTCTTATGGCACACAGGGTGCCCTCTGCGTGTAAGGTGGGTTCATGGCGGTCCCCGCCTGTCATTTCAAGCCAATAAGCATGAACGACGCACCTGCCATATTCCAAGCACTTTGGACGCAAGAAAGACAGAACAGTTCCTTTCCCCAAGGGGCTCCCATTCTAATGGGAGATTCGACAGTCGAGTGACTACAGAGTAAAGGGGAGGTCAGTGTCTGGGGTGAGGAATGACCAGCTTGGAGTTTCTTTCCGTGGATGTGGATCTGCAGTTAATCTGCGACATAAAGTCGGGGCCAGCCTACAGCACTGAAGGCTCCAGTTCTATCTTTCTCTGACAGCAGGCTGAGAGACGGGACACCAGGAGGGGCAGGCAGACTCCGGGCCAATTCATTCCTCTTTGGCCCTGTTGACAAGGAAGCCCAAGCTCTGGCTGCTCAGGACGCTGGGGATTGGGAGGCATCGATTCCATCAGCTTCCAAGATCTGTGACGTCTTAACCTTTGGTCCAGAGATCCCACTGGTGGACATAGACTGCTGAGGAAGTCGAAGAAGAAAGAATGGCCCCGGAGAGATGGAAGTATCTCCGCCAGCAGCCTTCTGGTGGGTGCTGGGAGCAGAGCTGGAGGTGGAAGACTTGAGCTCCGAGCCCTCGGCTCACCAGCCCTGGCAGCAGCAGCTAAGGCTGCCTCTTCTCCCTCTCTTTCTTTCGAACGCTTACCTTCCATCATAGGATCAATACTATCTATTGGTTGGGCACTTCTGCTTAAGGATGGTTGGAAGGAGAGAAAACAGGTCAGAAAGAAAAGGGAAGAGGAAGGGAGCGAGCATTTATATAGCACCTACTGCATGCCACACACTAGCCTAAGCACTGGAGATATAAAGAAAAGCCAAAGACACCAAGAAGGGTGAGAGGGGGCCACTTCTCTATCTTCTGAGGAGGGAGGGCTGGCTCTCTAGCCACCCTGCACACAAACCCCCATGGATGCTATCTCTATGGTTATGGTCATATCCAATGCTGGTACATAGTAGGCGCTAAATAAATGCTAATTGACTCTTGACAGACTATTGACTGCTAACAGCAGGCTGCTCTCTCATACTCCTTCTGACACCGCTGTGGTGCCCTTGACTTATCTAAGCTCATCAGGGCCAGCAGGACACTTTCTCCTTACATAAATATGTACATGTTTTCATGTGTGTGTGCAAATATATGCATAGACGCTCCTCTGAAAATGGTTCAGTAATACAGGGTGAAAGAGAGACTAGCCTGGCCCACTCACCACCTCTCCTCTTGCTCTCTGTCTGTGGTTCTGAGCCTTTACTTTAGCCAGCTGGGCTCGGGACTGTCCACTGCATCAGACCTCAGGGTTATTACCTTAAATCTGTCCCTCACGATTTTGCTCTCTACTCTCTCTACAAGACTTGCCATATTGGAATTCTTTACACTTCTCATTTCTTTGGAGGTTAATAGAATCACTTTTAAAAAGAAAACCTACACATGAATCCATGCTAGTTCCTGGCTCCCAAGTGTTACAATGAAAATTAGCTCGAGAGACTGATTTGTAGGTAAGAGTATGTTTGTTGATTGCATATGATCGGTTAAGCCAACATCATAACTGACAAGGAACCAGGGATGAGCTGAGTGGGTCAGGCAGCTTAAGAAACAGATTTTTAGGGGCAGCTGGGTAGCTCAGTGGATTGAGAGTCAGGCCTAGAGATGGGAGCTCCTAGGTTCAAATCTGGTCTCGGATACTTCCCAGCTGTGTGACCCTGGGCAAGTCACTTGACCCCCATGGCCCACCCTTACCACTCTTCCACCTCGGAGCCAATACACAGAAGTTAAGGGTTTTAAAAAAAAAGAAATAGATTTTTAGGGATTCATTCTTTACAACCCAAGATATCTTTAATTAGTGAGAGCTAATTAAAACCTATCCATGCCTCCCATCCACAGGAAGAACCTTGTCCTCTTCATTTATGAACCAAATTCTGTTAAAAAGAAGGTAATCGTTGGCATCTCCAAAGTCAAAGAAAATGCAAAAAGCAGCAGACTAGATGGCTTCTCTGACCCAGATCCCAGACAAAGGGTTGCCCAGTGATTCTCCCTAATATATAGGGAGTAATAAAATGAATGAAAAATAAATTCTCACAATCCCTTTCTCTGTTTCTTGGAGAAACCGAACTTCAGTTTCCCCAATGAAGCATCTCAAATATGACGACTATACGGCCCCCGGAGGGCCTAACCTGATACCTGGGTGTTTTATAACACGTCAGAAATGATTGCTAGATGCACTGACAGGTGGCCATTAAGGGGCACTTCCCTTCTGGCACGAGCATCTTACAAACAAACAAAATAACAACCCATAAGAGAGACATGAAACCGATAGACGAGCAACCCCCACTGTCCAGCCAGCTCTGTCCAAGCACTCAGAGCCTCATGATGATCTGATATCTGGGGTCTTCTGCCATTGCTGTTGTCTTCTTCAGTCGTCTGGAGTCATGCTGGTCCTTGGAACAGCTCCTCCAGCAGATCTGCTTTCTCCTGGGCCAGAGTCACTGAGAGATTCTTTCCCTAAAATTTCCGAAAAAATAGATCTTAATACAATTTGACACTGTTACTAAAATTTTTTGCATTGCCGGCATTTAGGTCGGATGTTGAAAGCTCTCGTCAAATCTTGGGATTCTATTTGTATTAATATAAAAGATATCAAATGAGGAACCTCCGCATTAAAGAAGTTACATTTCTAATTCTTGTTGTGGCTTTTCCTTTGGTCTGAATCAAACACCCACTTTGGAAAACTGCCAACGATAAACTGAAAGGAACAAAGTTGACATATCCCCAATTCCATGGCACTAGAATGTGCTCAACACTTCAGAAACAATTAGAAAGAGTTTCCACACATTTGTAATCATTTAATCTTTTCTCCTTTCTTCAAGAACTTTCACTTTAATTATTCTCTCACTTCCATTGTTTGCTATTGTTCACTTTCATCTTCTCTGGTTTTAATTTTCTTTCCCTCTCAAGCTGCCACCATACTAAGAATACAAGGCAGCGACCAATGTCCATCCTTACACCAGGAGGAAGAGATGCTTGAATTCTTGGAAAGAATCTTGTCCTTCTGCAAGAGCCTTCCATAGCACTCTGCCTGCATTCACCCCAAGGATGTTTTACCCTTCCATTATTACAATAGATTTGGGATGGGATCCATAAAAAGCTGGCAGATTCTGTAACATAGTACCAGATTAGAGATATCTCTAATCAAACAAAGCTAGTTTCTAACCATGCTCAGATAAATTAGATCTCACCCTTACATAGAGCAATGCCCTTAGGTCTTCTCCAAACCCTTGGGCCATTTACTCCCCTTACAGAAGAAATATATCCCCTTCACGAATGTTAATATTATAACAGATAATAGTCAAGATTTCTCTAAGAAATAACAAAAGAGGGGGCAGCTGGGTAGCTCAGTGGATAGAGAGCCAGGCCTAGAGACGGGAGGTCCTAGGTTCAAATCTGGCCTCAGACACTTCCCAGCTGTGTGACCCTGGGCAAGTCACTTGACCCCCATGGCCCACCCTTCCACCCTTCCACCAAGGAGCCAATACACAGAAGTTAAGGGTTTAAAAAAAAATAAAAATTAAAATTAAAAGAATTACAAATTCATATATAGTCTCCAGAGAATTTTCATCATAACAATTGCTTCCTCCACAAAGTTTCCATGACAGTCTTCAGGCTGCAGGAGCTCCCTCGTGGCAGGTTCCTCTTTAAGGAACGAGTGCTGGCATTGATGAAAAGTCAAACTCTTGCATCTAAAACCCTTAGAAGAGAAGCATAATAAAAGTCCCCAAGCTTTTCCTCCAAAGCAAAATTGACATCATTTATAACATGGGGTCAGATTACTGCAATTTTCTTCCTGCCTCAATATCAATCAGAGTATACTACAGATCGTAAGAATAATTGCAATGCAGACTTTCAGATAGATATCTAGAATTTCAATATAGAGGTTCAAATCCCTGGCAAAGGGCCTGAGAAGATCCGATAAGCAGACCTCACAAAGAATGAGCTGAGAGGAATCTACATTAATGCCTCTTTCAAAATTTAACCTAACAGCCCCTCTAAAATATTAGAATATAAGAGAAAAAATGCTAACTACTGTGAAAGGGAAAATTCCCTTTCGCACTACTCATCATCCTATGTTTAAAACAATAACTCAGTGAAAAAGCATTTCTAAATTTCCTTTGAACACTTTAACAAACATACCCGATATTTCAGAACTCGATATAAAGAAAATATCTTCATATTTCACAATTAAACAGTTCTATGA
This sequence comes from Gracilinanus agilis, assembly GCF_016433145.1. Lineage (NCBI taxonomy): Eukaryota > Metazoa > Chordata > Mammalia > Didelphimorphia > Didelphidae > Gracilinanus > Gracilinanus agilis. Next base: position 15,622,092 of record NC_058134.1, on the reverse strand, counting down.
AATAAATAAATTCTTAATCACCTCCCCCTCTGATGCTTACTCTCCCTCTAGTCAAGGAGTAGTTTTAAATAGGAAAAGGATAAGAATCGCACTCGCTATTATGAATCTCAAGCAAATAAGGAGAGTTAGACATATTTCTTCATTTTTTTCCTTTTAAAATATCCAATTAATAAATTTACACAATAGCTTTGACAAGTTAAAATTTATCATTTCCATAAATAGCCAAACAACTTCAGAATAAAACTTAATCCTTCAAAATTAGAATGTAGAACCGGAATTATGCAGGAAGAATCCTTCTCCAAGCCAAATTCCGTTAAAAAGGAAGCTATTCCTTGGGATTCGCAGGGTCAAAGAAAATGCAAAAGGCAACAGACTTATGTCTGTAATAAAATGTATGAAAAATAAATTGTCACATAAGCAAAATTGCATCAAGATTTCTCCAGCCTGATAGTATCCAAATAGCCTTTTGGGTGCTTACCATATCTATGGAGCAGAAAAGAATTATGGAGGGGGAAAATCCATTCCATTCAACTAACATTTAGTAATTTGTCTGATGTTTCATCTTTGTGTTTGCCCTCCCTGTGACCAGAACAATACAGTACCTGACTGTAGTAAATGCTTATTGGCTAATTGATTCTATGGTAGGCAAAGAATGCAAAAATAATCACAAAATGGTGTCTATCATTTCAGAAAAAAAAAAAAAAACCACTAATACTGAACTAATCATTTTAAGCTCTCGTCTTCCAGAAATAATTTTATATATTTATTCATTAAATCTACATCAATCGGGGCAGCTGGGTAGCTCAGTGGATGGAGAGTCAGGCCTAGAGACAGGAGGTCCTAGGTTCCAATCTGGCCTCAGACACTTCCAGGTTGTGTGGCCCTGGGCAAGTCACTTGACCCCCATTGCCCACCCTTACCACTCTTCCACCTAGGAGCCAATACACAGAAGTTAAGGGTTTAAAAGAAAAAAAAAATCTACATCAATCTATTTCTAGCTTGGAGAGATGTCCAAACTGGCATTGTTCCCCATACCATATCACTCTCTTCCTGGCAGAGTTTTCGGGTAATATTTGTAGGAATCCTGAGAAAGCAAAACACCATCTGTATGGTACAGTTCTGGATTAACATTCTGGGAATTAAACAACCTAATCGATATTCCATTCCTCCAGAATCACTCTCCACCCCTCCTTAGTCCAAGAATTAAACAAAAAGATTTTACTTTGCTTAAGTATCTTAATCCTTTCTTCTTGAAGAAGGTTGGGTCTTAGAGCCAATCGAGCCTGTCCTTAGATGGATTAATAACCAATCATTCACTTCATTGGTGAGACAGGCAAGAAATGAACTTTGGTTAAATGTCACCCTTAACCATTTTCCTAGACAAAGTCTTCTTGTCTTATTTATTTACTATTTTATTTATTATTTATTTTTATTATCTTATTTATTGTGCACTTTTAAAATTTTTATTTTATTTTTAAAATTTTTCCCCCATGGTTACATGATTCTTATTATTTCCCTCCCTTCTTCCCTCCCTGCTCTTGGAACTGACAAGCAATTCCACTGGATTTTACATCTCTTATCACTCAAAACCCATTTCCTTATTATTCATTTTTGTAATAGAGTAATGTTTTAAACCCAAACCCCAAATCCTCTATCCATATAAACAAGTGATAAATCACGTTTTCTTCTGCGTTTCTGCTCCCACAGTTCTTTCTCTAGATGTGAATAACATTCTTTCTCATTAGTCCCTCAGGATTGTCCTGGATCATTACATTGCTTTTAGTAGCAAAGTCATTTACACTTGATCATACCACAATGTTTCAGTTACTGGGTACAGTGTTCTCCTGGTCCTGCTCATTTGACTCTGCATCAGTTCATGGAATTTTTTCCAGTTCTTATAGAAATCAAGCAGTTCATCATTCCTTACAGCACAATAGTATTCCATCCCTATCAGATACCAGATTTTGTTCAGCCATTCCCCAGTCGAGGGACACCCTTTCATTTTCCAATTTTTTTTTTTTGCCACCATAAAAAGTGCAGCTATAAATATTTTTGTATAAACAGGCCCTTTCCCCATATTGCTTGCTTTAAAATGCAGTTTTCTTAAGGATTTAGGGATGAACTTTTTAGAGGAAGGACTATTTCTTAAGATATAGACCAAGTGGGGCAGCTGGGTAGCTCAGTGGAGTGAGAGTCAGGCCTAGAGACGGGAGGTCCTAGGTTCAAACCCGGCCTCAGCCACTTCCCAGCTGTGTGACTCTGGGCAAGTCACTTGACCCCCATGGCCCACCCTTCCACCCTTCCACCAAGGAGCCAATACACAGAAGTTAAGGGTTTAAAAAACAAAAACAAAAACAAAAACAAAAACAAAAAGATATAGACCAAGTAATCCAAAGTAGACAGCTAGGTGGCAAAGCAGATAGAGGTTGAAGCCTGGAGTCAGGAAGACTCATCTTCCCGTGTTCAAATCTGGTCTCAGACATTTCCTAGCTGTGTGACCTTGGGCAAGTCACTTAACCCCAATTGCCTTGCCTTTGGCACTTTTCTGCCTTGGAACCAATACTTAGTATCAATACTAAGATAGAAGGTAAAGGCTAAAAAACAAAACAAAACAAAACAAAACCAGACGCTATTTCTGTATCCTCTCTTCCTATAAAGACGTCACTAGGCTTGAATTTTCACTCCTGACTGTTGTCTCTTCTGTAAATATGTCAGAGCTCCATCCTGGGACTCCATCTTTTCCAGTCTTTTACCTGACCTTTCCCATGCTGGATCTGGAGTTATCAAGACTTTCCTCTGGTGATTCACAGGATTCGTGCGATCCTGGGCAAACTATGCATCTTCTCAGAGCCTCAGTTTCCACACCTGTAAATGCTGTTTTAATGGCAGGTGAGGATCCGATAGGGAAGAGATGCAAAGTTCCACGGGAAGGTCTGTGGCCATTATTCTCCCGGTCACCTCCCTAGTTATTACATTTATTGTTACTCGGCACCTGGACTCCAACCATAGCTTCCAGCCCGCCTTCTCTCCAATCTGTTCTGCACATCTGCTCTATTAATCTTCCTAAACTATAGTTTTGATGGCCTCGCTCCCGGCTCAAAGCCCTGCCGGCCTTCTGATGGTCATTTTATCTTATCCGATAATAGCCTCCTTGGAAAGAGAGTGAGGAATGTATTTCCCCCATCTGACCAATGGGGAACCTGAGGCTAGGAGCTCAGATGACTTGGCCTGGGTTACAAAGTGAGTAAGCTTCAGTCAGGATTCGAATCCCGATCTCCGGACTCTCCATATACGGAAGGGATCTACGTACAGCGTGAGTGTGTGGCCAGGAGACACAAGAACTCTTCACCTGAGAAGAAACGAAGAAAGTTAATCAGCGAACTTCAGCTGCGCCCGGGGGCCTTCCCGATCCCTCAGTTTCTCCCTCTCGAGTACCCCGCCCCCACATTCCACCCTCTTTCCCAGATCCCTGCCCTCCCTCCGCGGTTTGGGGCTCTCTCTCCCTCCCTCCTTCCCCCCCACCCCCCCAGAAGCCCTTCTATGGCCCGCTCGGGTCCCCGGCGTCCCGGTCTCCCAAACGACTGTCTTTCCGGCCCACTCCAGCGGCGGGGCGGGAGTAAAGTTTCCCACCCCGCCCCAGCTCCTTCTTGGGTCCGCCCCCCACGCCCCGTTGAGCCCAGATAAAAGCTGGGGCCCTCGGCTTCCCCTTTTCTCTCCAGTCCGTCCCCTACCCGGAGGAAGGATCCCGGAGCGGTGAGCCTAGGAAGGGAAGGGGACTCCCGGAGGGCTCCCTCCAGCTCCCCCCGGACGCTGCTCCTTTGCTCCCCTGGGTCTCTTCCCCGGAAGGACTCGGGATCCCCGGGAGCTGGAAGCGGCTCGGATGCTCCCCACTCCTCCGCCTCCGAGGAACTCTGGTAACCGGGCCCTTCTCCCCTCGCCGCCCCCGGCCCGATTCTGGCTTCTCCTCTTGGGACAGCGGTCGCTGGCCAGCACGGAATGTCCCTCTGCCCCACCTCCCCATGAGGTAAAGGCGGGGAGGCTGGCCGCAGACTCAGGAAGTCCGGGCCCCCCTGACCGATCTCTGGGGCTGCTAGAATGCAAGGCGGGAAACGCTGAACCCGGGCCCGGGGAACTGTCGCTGGGGGGAGACTGAGCCACGGGCCGACCGAGCCGTACCGAATAGGTGCTGAACTGCTTTTCTTAGGCCCCGAGAACTGTGTGAGGGATACTCGGGTGACATCGTATTTGTAACGCGCTCAGCCTCGTGCCTGGCACATAGTAGGCGCCTAATAAATGCTTCCTCCCTTTCCCTTCTACCCGCTTCCCCCCCCCCAAAAAAAAAATATAACCAACCAACCGAACAGAACAAACTAATGTGAAGCGGGTTTCTTTGGGGATCTCCTCAACCCTTTCCCTTGACTCCTGGCCACGCAGGCACTTCTCCATTGCTCCAGCCAGGCCAGATTTGGGGTCTCGAGGCTTTGGGGCCCTGCCCCTCCCCCCTTTTCCAGCTGGTGAACCTCAGCAGGCAGCACTTCTGCTGCTATCAATGAGGATGCTTGACTAGACGAGCCAAAAGGTGAAAGCTGGGCGTCTGGAGTGGAAAACACTAGCTGTGGAGGAGAAGGACCTCAGGCAGGAGGGGAGCTGCCAAGGAGACACTTTCTCCTGCCTACCTATCAGTTTCCTTATCTGTAAACTGAAGAATTTGGTCCCTTGGCCAGTTAACATTTATTAAGCACCTACTGAGTACCAGCCACTGTGCTAAGGTCTGAGAATACAAAGAAAGCTCCCTGGAGGAGCTCACAGTCTAACAGACAGTATGGGAACTACTGTATGTGCATTCTCTGGGCAAGAGAAGGCACCAGAATTGAAGGGGGGTAGGTGACCTGTACGTGTGTCACAGGCAGGACTAGAGCCCAGCCCTTGCTGACAGTTCAGGTCAGAATCTCAAACTTCCAAAATCAAAGGAGGGAAACTGAGGCAGCAGAGGCTTGTAACAGTGTAAATTATCAGAAAAGCATTTGGTCTCATTAGAAAAGAGCTCCAGATTTAGGTTGGGCGAGTTAGATTCGAACTCCTGCTCTGCCATTTCTGTGGCATCAGCTAAGTCACTTCCTAGTTCCCTGATCTATAAGTGCAGAAATTGGTATAGATTGCTGAGCACCCCATGAGTGATCCCATTCAAAACATCCCACCTAGACCCCCTACTTTCCTTTTAGGAATATAATTTCAGTCCCAATGTCCATTGTTGTAGGACTCTCTCCTTATTGATGGAGATTCATTCCTATTCCCTCACCCACCCTCCCAAGCACATTGCAGAAAAGGAAACTGAGGCCCAAAGGGTAAAATGATTTGTTCAAGGTCACAAAGGTAGAAAATGGCGAAGGGGCATCTACGTGGCACAGTCGATATGCCAAGTCTGGAGTCAAGAGGCCCTGCCTGGGCTTACATCTGGCTTCAGAAACTTCTAAGCTATGTGAACAAGTCTAAACCTGAAGGGATGCATTAAAAAAAAAAAGGAAAAAAATAGCAGAAATGGGATTAGAACTCCTGCCTTTTGACTCCAGGGTTCTTTCTACTGTACCTGTCCTGTCCTGTAGTCAAAATTCTCTGATCCTTTGATTTATTTGTTTTTTCTTCTTTCCAGTTCTAAATCTATGATCTTGTGACCTTTAGACCAGACACTTAATCTTTCTGGATTTCACCCTCCCCCCCCCTAAAACTGTCTCCTAAAAGACCCTCCTTTCAGCTGCCTCAAATCCTGTGATCTGCCTGGGGCTGGAGCTCCTACCTCAGTCTCCAGCCCAGGACTGGGCTTACATTAAGAAGCTTCTAGTCCCAGGGCACTCACGAGGTCCTCTCACCTCTTTTAATTTTTAATCACATCTCTTGCTTGCTTCCTGTCTTCTCTCTGCCTTCAGCTTTGCTGTCTCTGCCCTGGTCTCCTTCTCAGGCTGACCTCTGGTTTGGGGGGATGATTGTGTTTTCACTCTACACTGGTTTTTGTTTTGTTCAAGACAGCAGAAGCTTGTTTTCCAGTTTTTCTTCTTTGTTAAAAACTGACTTGGCTTAACCTTCTCTCCTCCACATCTGACATTAGCAGGGTCCGGGCTAGATGGAGGGCGAGAGGATGGCTTTGGGAGTGCAGTTGTCCAACAGACATATTGACAACTTTAACTTGCCTTCCAGAGAATTGAAGAAGACTGCCGAAGGGTCTGAGGTCTGGGGCTGGAAGGGACCTTTACGGATATCCAGGCTCCTCCATTCATTTTCTAGAGGAAGAAACTGAGAAGCAGCCCAAGGTTGCACAGCAAGTAAGTTCTGGGAATTGGATCCCGTGCTCTCTAACTCCAAAATTCAGCCCATTCTTTCTCTGCTGTCCCATGCATCTTCCCTAAGACAGAATGCTACCCATCATATACTATTCAAATCAGTGATTCCCAAAGTGGGCGCTACCGCCCCCTGGTGGGTGCTGCAGCAGGGAGGCGGTGATAGCCACAGGTGCATTTATCTTTCCTATTAATTGCTATTAAAATTAAAAAAAATTAATTTCCAGGGGCCTAAGTAATATTTTTTTTCTGGAAAGGGGGTGATAGGCCAAAAAAGTTTGGGAACCACTGAAATGTTTGCAAAGTGTTTTCCCCAAAACTCTAATAGCACAATTCTCTACCAAGAGTAGAGTGGGATGGGAAAACAGAAATGGCTATGGAGGGAAGAGCATCAAGTTGGAGTCTGTAAAGTGGGGACAATTAGAATTTCTTTTCTTTCTTTTTTTT